>NC_137519.1:14077500-14085000 GCF_041902795.1 Electrophorus electricus
AGGGAGGATTTTTATAGTCACAAGTAATACTTACAACTACTTACAAGGCATATGATGCCTTCCTTTTTAAGGAACGTATGTTTGGGAGTGTGCGGGTGGGGGGGATGCACACTGGGGGGGAACACTAACACAACCACTCCCGTGAGACACCAGACAACCCCTGAAACCTTCCTCTGCCATCCTTAAACAACATACAAAAAAATAAAAAAATAAATAAATAAGTTAGTTACAGAAAAAAGGACCCTGGACTCCTTGCATATATTATGGTACGATAGAGAGATGGTGTGATGGAGCCACAAGCAAGTCTTGATATGCCAGCAAAGCATTCCTGCAGTCGTAAGTAGGCCAAGGGCGCCCACATCCGGACCGTTAGCTCGGCTGAGGCTGAGGGTGATTGGTCAGCACTGCTGGAGGTCCTCCCTGGCACTACCTCATGTCATAATGCAGGTGTTGCCCATCTGATCAGATGTTTCTCAGTTTGCCCGCTTTTGTTAAAGCCTGTATGGAAATCAGAGATGACTGTAGGAATCAGGACAATAGCTCAATTAGGGAAATTCAATTGTGTACATTAGATGTGGCTTGTTCCAGCAGTGGAGTGCATTAAGATGTGTGAGTGAGTGTGTGAGTGAGTAAGTGTGTGAGTGAGTGAGTGTGTGTGTGTGTGTGTGTGTGTGTGTGTGTGTGTGTGTGTGTGTGTGTGTGTGTGTAATAGAATAAGGGAATTATGGCTTAATTGAAATGCACTTAAAAAGGATCACAATGACAAATGTGATTTTATCGAGGCGGTAATGCAGCACATGCTAGCATGACGCACACGCACACGCACACGCACACGCACACACACACACACACACACACAGCCCCACTCTGTTTCCTCTTTAAATCCAATGAAATTCCAGTGAGGACAGCTAACCTGATGGAATCAGTGGGCAGTGGTGTGTTCACCAAAACACATAATCAATTTACAGCGAGCTCATCACCCCTGCTAGTCTCCTTCTGAGAAGACTCAAAGATCTGGCCACTTCAAAGCAGAAGGAATTCAAGGGGTAGGCGACAGATTTACAGCCTCACGGCTGCACTACTACGAGAGACAAACAGTGTTTTTCTTTTTACCGTGGGGATAATTTGTGAGTCTACTGGAACATATCGGTACAGCAAGGTGACTCAGTGGCCTTGCGTATCACAGAATCGGCACTATGAACCTGTACATTCCCAGAAGCTAATTTATACCATGGATCAGAGTGGTGGGTCCAGATTCCAGAGAGGCCAGACAGAAGATTGCATGAGCAAGTAATGATGTTAAGTATTGGATTGCGCGAGCCCTGATTTCCCCATACTTATTTTATTACAATCACTATTTAGTTATAATCACTTTAATTACGCTTTTTCCTGCAGTGGCTCAGTCCATGATATCAGTCCGGTGTCCCCGAGTTGCACAAATAGTGTAATGCACATGTTTACCTCTAGGGGCACTCTGCGTCACTGCCATACTACTGTTCAGTGGAAATAAACATGGATCATTTGACTGATAGCGCTCTCTCTCTCTCTCTCTCTCTCTCTCTCTCTCTCTCTCTCTCTCTCTCTCTCTCTCTCTCTCTATATATATATATATATATATATATATATATATATATATATATATATATATATATAATCACACATACACACTCTCTTATTGAAGAGCCAATTACAGTTAGTTATCTATAAAGAAAACTAATGTTAAATTACTGCCGGGAATGAAAATGTCTACAGTGTGCTTTGACAATGGAACAGTGTTTTCTTTTTAATGAACTGCAGACAAGACCGTCTTCACATCCACCCCTCCACTCTCTTTAACACTGATGTAAAGTTGTTTTGTAATGTGTTAAAAGCCAGCAAGTACACACATACACAAACAGCACCCAGAGTATAGTACACGCCTCAATTATGCATCACACATCTTAAGATTTTTAAGCACTTTGTGTGCGTTCAGGCCTGGAGTCGTGCTGTGCCAGCCTGCGCCTGCGCTGAAGGTTTTACTAACGTCTGCACTACCGCCATGTCATCCTAAAACTACAGGGACAGTGCGGTGCAACGGGTTTCTGTGCGTGTGTGTGTGTGTGTGTATGTGTGTGTGTATGTGCGTGTGTGTGTGTATGTGCGTGTGTGTGTGTGTGTGTGTGTGTGTATGTGTGTGTGTGTGTGTATGTGCATGGTTGTGTGTATGTGTGTGTGTGCATGTGTGTGTGTGCATGCATAGCTGTGTGTGTGTGTGTGTGTGTGTGTGTATGTGCGTGTGTGTGTATGTGCGTGTGTGTGTGTATGTGCATGGTTGTGTGTATGTGTGTGTGTGCATGTGTGTGTGTGTGCATGCATAGCTGTGTGTGTGTGTGTGTGTGTGCGCGCATGGTTGTGTGTGTGTGTGTGTGTGTGCACATGGTTGTGTGCGTGTGTGTGTGTGCGTGTGTGTGTGTGTGTGTGTGTATGTGCATGGTTGTGTATGTGTGTGTGTGCATGGTTGTGTGTGTGCATGTGTGTGTGTGTGCATGCATAGCTGTGTGTGTGTGTGTGTGTGCGCGCATGGTTGTGTGTGTGTGTGTGTGTGTGCACATGGTTGTGTGTGTGTGTGTGTGTGTGTGTGTGCGCGCATGGTTGTGTGCGTGTGTGTGTGTGCACATGGTTGTGTGCGTGTGTGTGTGTGCGTGTGTGTGTGTGTGTGTGTATGTGCATGGTTGTGTATGTGTGTGTGTGCATGGTTGTGTGTGTGCATGTGTGTGTGTGTGCATGCATAGCTGTGTGTGTGTGTGTGTGTGCGCGCATGGTTGTGTGCGTGTGTGTGTGTATGGTTGTGTGTGTGTGTGTGTGTGTGTGTGTGCATGGTTGTGTGTGTGTGTGTGTGTGTGCGCATGGTTGTGTGTGTGTGTGTGTGTGTGTGCATGGTTGTGTGCGTGTGTGTGTGCATGGTTGTGTGTGTGTGTGTGTGTGTGTGTGTGCATGGTTGTGTGTGTGTGTGTGTGTGTGCGCATGGTTATGTATCTGTGCGCGTGTGTGCGCCATCTCTCCGCACGGACCATCCTAGAGAGCAGTGTTTCCCAGCATAATCCACAGATCAGAAGCATGTCTACCGAGGCTTTATGGGATAGAGGAGGGGGGTAGTGCTAGCCCGTCCCAGAGAGGAGAAGCGCAAGGAGGAAAGCTGCATGAAACCATTTAAAGGGGTGTAATGACAATGTAAGTAACTGAGAGGTTTAACAAGGATTCAAACGAATATACTCATCTGAATCTGCGCTCAGCACTGGAGGGAGACGAGCAGTTCACATCTTACACATACACAATATGCAATGCATTTCAATGCAAGCAATATGTATTTGCTATATATATATATATATATATATATATATATATATATATATATATATATATATATATATATATATATATATACTTGAGTGTAAATGTAATACAATGCACAATAGTTTCTATATACTTTGTTGTCTTGTAGCATTAGATGCATATTTGTAGTTTTATCTACATTTGTTAGCAAATATACTGCTGATTCAACAAGACCATGAAACATGTCGAACATGTTTTATGGTACGTTCCATTTATAGGTGAGTTTAGAGGTAAAATAAAATAATAATAATAATAATTTAAAAAAAACGCCTTTTTGTTGTAGTTTGTTTGAAATGACATGTAGTTTGCAGACCGTTTTCTAGCCCTTTCTTCTTCTCCTCCGCGAGGCACGTCCTTTTACACTTTGAGTTAGATATGAACGTGGTATCGGTCCACGTTCCCATGCTGTGTGGATCCACAGCGAGGTGTGAAGACCGTGCAGTTCTGTTCAAAGAAAAGGACCACGAGTGTAATTACGAGATGGATTTAGCTCACGCGCGTACACAAAATTGCTACGCATCAACAGCAGACGTTGCAGGGTGTGCGCGTGTTTTCTGAGTCTGATTGAAGTAAAACATAGTCTTTAATGTATCGTTTCAAGTGAACAAGGAGCCCGAATGAAAACACACACACCTACACGCAGCTGCCTAATTGAAGAGTGCAGGTTGCCGCGATGTTGCTTCCAGAGACACGCAAATGCTTCTGAAATCAATATTCATTCCGAGTTGTTTTTCTCCTTCCAAATGAAAGCTGCCACTCGCGCGGGGCTGACCTCAGCGTGCGGCAAGTCAAAACACGCGCTAGACATATCCAAATCTCCTGCTGCAGTACACACTACAGCAGCATAAATACACACACGTCGGCGATGTTTAAGCTTCTGCTCCATTGTATCCCCTATATCCAGTCATGGCTACTATTTTGGTAGCAAAGTACTGTACTTTCTACGCCACTATTTATGTCTCTTGCTATGTCTGTGCGAAACGTGCAATTACGCATATTTAACAATGTATAACGTACAATTTACACACCACACACACCCTTCCCGGCCCACCTTCGACTTCCCTCTGCTAAAGACGCTATCGACCACGTACAAACTAAAGCCTCAATTAAAGGCATCAATATTTCACTGAGACTGCTCTCATGAGCTTGCTTCCCCCTCTCAACGTCTCCGCCCTGGTCCAACCCCTCAACCACCTCCCACTAGCACGAAGTGTCTGATATATTTAATCGCTGCCCCAAAGCTCCAGAGACGGCCGGTACCCTGTTCGCTCCATAACGGATGGCCCGGTATCGTGCCAAATGTGATGGCCAGCAGGTTTAGTGCGCGGAGCGGTCCTCACCACACGCAGCGACCTCTGGGCCTGGACATGGAGCATAGGATATAACACTGGTATTGCTTAGGATAGCCACCCCACAGGCAATGCTAACGCGGCATAAGGAAAAACAGATCGATAGGAAAGGCAGCCAATCACAGCAGAGCCGCCGTCCCCGTGCTCGGTGTGTTGAGCGTCACCGCGCGACCTCTCGTTTGATGGACTATCATTAAAGTATGAAAGGAATATAAAATTAGCACTTATTGGTCAGTAAAAAAGGCAAGGTGTCTGAAAAATCTGCCAGAGACTCCAGTCATGCAGGAATGTGCGACTGAGTTCCATTTAATGCAACACTGTGCAGAATATTACCTCATGGAAAGTAAAGACTGGAACACGGATTTTCTCTGCTATTTTCTATTTCAAAAAGTCAGTTATGTTGTTGTGCAGTTTTGCTAATTCTAACACAGTTATAGCACTTTTGACAACATAAATAGTTCGGTAGTTTAGGCCAGAGGTATATTACCTCGGATTTATGCTTTCAGATTTTTCTAGCACAGTGTGTGTTACTCAGACATCTTAACCTTATAACTTTTTCTGTTTATTGCAGTGTAACCATTTTATTAATATTCCACACATTTTCTGAACTTGTTCTCATAGAAATCCAAGCAGAAAGCCATCAAAACTGCTAGATGACCTTTAGTGTGGCAGCACACCTACTTGGGCTTTGTGGCTCTAGCTATCATTTCCCATTTAAAGGTTAATCCCAGTGACTAAGATCTGTGTTCCTCACTCACATTTCCTCTGACAGCATTTTGTATTACTGGAGTTCTGCTTCTGTGGAGAGACCAGATGACAAAAGACGATGCCACTTCACGCTGGGACCTCCTGCCAATTCTTCTGAGAGTAAAAAAAAGAAAGACAAACTGACCAGCTAGTATTTACCTTAAGCCCCTTCTATGTGCAACGTGACCGCCAGATAATGTCTGTGGTTTTGTGAAGCCTCAAGTTCGCTCCACCTTGGTGAGAGTGGCCAGCATGAGTCAGGATGTGGTTATAACTGCATGGCACACAGTTGCTTGTTCCATGGGCTGGAGCCTTGACTGGCGTCCCCAAAGCCAGCCTTGGATACCATTCCATCGGTTTGAGTCAAGTGTGGCCTGCTTTGAAACTGCAGTGGGACTAAGTTAATTTGGAACATAAGTGGGCTGATAATTAATGTATTAATGAATACAATCCAAGCAGGATGCTGTGAGGAGAGAGGTGCTTTGTAAGGGCTGGGAACACCGGGATGAGGAGAGAGGTGCTTTGTAAGGGCTGGGAACACCGGGATGAGGAGAGAGGTGCTTTGTAAGGGCTGGGAACACCGGGATGAGGAGAGAGTCATCGCACCGCAGGGAGCCCGAACAGAGGTGTTACAGGATATGCACACCCAGCCGCACGGAGCGGAAGCAGGAATGCTCACACACAAGCACAGCTCACTTGCAAACACACAGTACAAACGTTACACATGTACACACACGAACGCACAGTACAAACAGTGCACACATACACACAGTACACACATTAGATGTACACACAGTACACAGGTACACATGTACATAAAGTACATACAGATACATACAGTAAACATGCACACAGTATACATGTTACACAAGTGAACACATTACACACATTACTCATGATGTACACACAGTACATATGTACATATGGTACACACATTAGACATGTACACACACATACATGTTGGGCAGCATTCGACACACACAAGCTCCTTTTAACACACAGACACACACTGATCAAGGCAATTCAAAAAATAACTTCTCTCCCTCACACACAGCCGTACAAGGCCATGCACACAAACACAGTTTACGCACACCCAGCTCTCTCACACACACACACACACATACACACACACACACACACACACACACACACACACACACGCACACACACATGCACACACACACACACCACCACCACCACTGTGCTCTCCTTTGCCATAGGAGCGTCACCATCACATTAAAAATAAATTCATTCAAAGTCAATTTGTGGAATGTTTGCCAATGCAGGGAAACAATACCGTCTCCGCGTTGGGAATCGCACATCCCCCTCCCTGCCGTTCTTTCCCCAAGGCATATTCCTTTGTCTATCTGCTTTCTGTGATTAAAAATACAATGATGAATGCATATTTTTTCCAGATGAATGACTCGCGGAGTTGGCAGCAGATAAAGCAAACAGTCACAGTTTGTAGTGACTAGCTAGACCACAATTTTTCCTATTTACACCCGCATGTGCTGCGTCCACCGTGATGTTTGGGTTCAAGTGGATGGCAGCTCGGAGGGGACACTAAACTATGCAATCTAAATGCTGTGTTTGCCAGTAGGTAAAAACAAACTGTCCTGAACATTACCATAGCATTGAGAAACTTTTGTTGTGGAACTAAGGTACAGCAATAGTTTTGTCATCTCCATCTTTCTTTCTCTTTCTCTCTCTCTCTCTCTCTCTCTCTCTCTCTCTCTCTCATTTTCACAAGTACACAAACACACACATAGCCTGTGCCCACAGATTTAGTTCACTCTTTTAAAAGTAAGATCAGAACTAGGCCCTGAATACCATAAATAATAAATGCTTTAAATATCTTAAACACCCGTTTTAATATCAATACAGCATAAATTATATATTCAGCGCTAATTCTGGGAAGCATCGCGGTGCTGCTTCAGTCCTTCCTGTGCAGAGCTTCTGAGCAACTCTGCCAGGCCTCACACTCTCTTTGAAATGTAACAATCTCCGAGGTCCCCTGGAGAGTCGCTCGAAA
>NC_137519.1:14092500-14100000 GCF_041902795.1 Electrophorus electricus
CTCATCTCTGCTCCTCTCCTACGTCCACGTTTTCCATATTTAGCCGTATCGCAGCCATAATTTGCGACCCTCTGCGTTGAGCTAAGGACGTCGGGCCTAGGCACGAGGCGTTCCGTCAAACTGGGACGTGTTTCAGTGGTATATAACATGCTGTCCAATCTGGAAGTGGCAGCCCGCAGAGCTGGGGAAAGCTGTCCCGCTCCAGTGTCCCGATCTCCTCCTCGCACCCTAAACGCTGCTGAAATTTGTACGACCAGAGGCAGTCGGCAGAGTCACGAGGTGAACAAGAGGAAAGATGACAAGCCTGTGATACACACTTCCTCTGTATCGCCTTCCCCTTTGATTCCTGCTCCTGTGGTGATTGTAAGGATTTTACAATATCTGCATACTTACGCTCTCTCTTTCTCCCTCGTCAACAGTGCACCAGCCCTCATTGTTATCAGAGTAAGTTATGTGTGACAAAGGCCTCAGGCGAAATCACCATCAAAGCGTTAGATGGAAGGGAACCTCAGAGCCTCTAAGCTTCTTACGCGTGACACATGTCACATTTTGAAGTGCGCGGGGGATGAAAGTAGCAAGGAAGTGACGGATTTCCACGCGGACAGTTTCCTTCTTTCTTTCTATTCCTTCCCCTACGCGTGTCTTAGCCGTCACCCCCGGAGCCGGTAACAGCGGCGGTCTGGCAGGTCAGGGACTCACTGGCCGTCTGGGAATCCGTCTGCCGGCTCTGCTCTCCTGGGTCCGGATGGCAGACGGTGCCTCACCTGCTCGGGCCCCGGCGGCCGCCCTCGCCCACAAACCCGGGTTTTCACCAGGCGATCCCTTCAGGATGGGTTTGGATGGGCGTTCGCCTTACGGGCACAGGGGCCAAACCCAGCGAGACACGGTCATGGCAACAGCTCTGTAGGAACATTGCCGATGTTCCCCGCGAGCGAATTCCCAACTCCTGCTCCTCCGCAGCTGCTCGAGTCCTGCAAACATTTTAAACGGAGCTTTCTGTGACTGAGTGATTGATTCTGAACAGGAGAGCAGTGTAGGATGGGTGTGTGCACCAAGCAGCCAGATACCACTCAAAACGACAAAAGTTCTCCCGCGTGCTCGGTCTGCGTCTGCACTGCACTGACAACATTGTTATGCTCCCGGAGCCGCCGGGATACATACATTGTACGGCTAGAACAAGCTGTGCAAGTACACCTGACCACCAAAAAAAACAAAAAAACCCAAAACAAAATACATCCCTCCAAAAAACAACAACGATACAAAACCAACCCTGAAGGTGATGTATTAGCAGTGGGCCTGTGTTTCCTTCCTTATAATTAACCCAGGTGAAGTCTTCTGCAGTGACACTCTGGCGAGGCTCAATCCCCCCTGCACAACACGACCAGTAATAAAAGATGGCGTTTCGCAGTGAAGCAAAGCACCAGCTTCTCGCCGGCAAGGCTGAAGAGTGTCTGGTAAACAAGTCACAGAAGGGCCGTGCTTCCCGCGAGCGCCGGGGAAGAGTCAGGTCTGTGCTTCCCAGCACACACTTTCCCCTTCCACACTCCCAATATCTTTATTGTCGCTTGATATGTCACCAGTGCCTACATCTTCTGCTTACTCTCCTGCTCCGCACGCGCTCCCTTTAGACTCTCCATATCATAAATTATTCACTGTTCTGTGTGTTTCCTCTGAACCCACACCTCCATTGTCTAGGTACCCATCCCATCTTTCGAAAGGGCTTTTGCTTTGAGACGGAGTTTGTGAAATGTAAAGTTAGTGTAGCTGTGACAACCACCTTCTAAGACCCAACACTTGCAAGAGAAATCTTATACTACAGGCACCTTCCACAAAGAAAGCACTGGGTAAAGAAAAAAAAATAGATGTATTATTTAAGATCACTATCCAAACACACCCCAAAATAAAAATGCAGTAACAACATAGATTACAAATTAAACATGGGAAATGTAGTCAGAGAGCTATCTTCTGGTTATATTTTTATTATTCGCAACAGTAATATAAATAAAGTGATGATGAAGTCTGAAAGTGACATTTGTGGTAGTGAATAGTGTGTGTGTGTGTGTGTGTGTGTGTGTGTGTGTGTGTGTGTGTGTGTGTTTCACAGGGCTTCATTCGCTCCAGCGTAAGGAGCAGAGGGAAACTATGTAAATAGCCATATGAGACTGCATACGATTACTGTCCAGACACAGGAGAGCTGACCTGATCCCAATTAATCACACCAACCCGGAGAGAACTGTCAACTCTCATCTACATCAGCTTCCTTCTCTCTCTCTGTCACCAGCCTGGGCTCTTTCCATCTTGTTCCTGTTCTCCCTCTCTCTCTTTCTCTCTCTCTCTCTCTCCTTCATTTTCTCTTGTTCTCTCCACGACTCTCTCTCTCTCTCTCTCTCTCTTTCTCTCTCACATCTCATCTCATGCCTCTCCTCTCCTCTCCTCTCCTCTCCTCTCCTCCTTTATTAAAACACCCTGTTTGACAGATCGTCGGGTGCTGCCCCCCCCCCAAACACTACACTCAGGGCAGCGACAGCAGGGGTGATGGTGGTAGGTATCCCCATGAGGATCAGGAACAATGACGGCACCCCGACACGCACTGTTCCACCCCCCCATTTCCCTTTCCTCCATCAAAGCACCCCACGCCACACCCCATGTGGCCAGGCAGAGAAGCCACTGAACTAACACAGCATTGACATCAAGTGAGAGCTTTCAAGGAAAGCTTCCTTATTTATTCCCTCTGTCTTCCTAGCCCTCGCTAACCATTCCGAACTCCACAATACGCGGGAGCACAAGGGAAAAATGCTGAGGCCAGGCGCAAGTTTGTAGAAGGCCATTCTCTCTAATAAGAACGGAACAGCTGCCACTGTTCCGGTAGAAATAAGGGACCGGCTTCCCCCGAACAAGACCGGAGCGCCACCGACTGAGTCCAAGATGAGTGATATAATGACAACTGACAGGGACAGTCCAGTAGAGAAGGAAAGAGAAATAGGTAGTAGCGTATGGCAGAGGCAGCGAGAAGTTACACCGTGGAGGGAATAGAGAAGGCATATTGCAGAATGGTGTGACACTTCGTAAAAACTTTACCAAGGTTCAGAATGAGTCATGCAAAAGCGTGAAATTGAGGAGTGCATCAACACTTATGAGACAAAGTTTTGATTAAGCCGGAGGTGGAAAAAGACAAAGATTTCCTGCACTAACTACTTCCGAGGCTAATCGAGGCTAACCGTGCTAACTGCTAGCAGGAGTGATGCAGGAGTCTGGGTTGCAAAATAACATCTGTGATCCTGTGATCTTGGCATGCTATTGTCGCTCAGGGAACCAGAGCTCCACGGAACATTCTGAAATGATTCTCTCCCTGATTTGGCTAGAGAAGCAAAAAACATGACTTTAAATGGACGAAGCTTCACATCTTGATGTCATTCTTTTCCCCGGAAGACCTAACGAGTGTCAACTGGCTGTTGGATCATTATCAATGACATGCATTCCCTGATTTTCCTTTTTAAAATTTTTTACATTCTTTATATTAGTTGAGATCAGAATTTCACAAATACAGACGAAAGTGACACAGTGAGAATAAAAGTCATTTCACTGCTTTGTCTTGATGTAACGTGATATTACCGTTTGAGTATTCTCTTTGAAATGGAAGCACTGGCATCTTTGGGAATCATAGAGGAAGTCAGGAGAGTGCATAACGCATGCTGTTCTATCTCTTCAGCTCAAACAGCTGCTCCGTAAACCTTCATCCCAAACTACTTCCATCCATGCAATTGTTCTTTATTCAGCTGTGTGTCATTTATCTTAAAGGCATTGACATAGTTCAGCAAAAACATATGTTTTGGGTTTTTTGGGGGGGTTTTTTTAGTTGTTGCCTTTGCACTAACGTTAAAAGTCTATATTGGGTTTTTTACCAGTATTTAGCAGGACTAGACCTCTACTAACCAGCAAACAAATGATCAAGGACACAAACAAACCGTGCAGTCTGTCGAGTAACATATCAGTCGACTTCACTGGAATCCGGCGCCTACATGCTGTTACTTATGAGGGAGTCGGGTTCGCACTCCACTGTGTCCGCTTACACGCTCCCTAAATCTCTTTCCATCACTTACTCGTGGAGTCTCGTTAGCAGCTGACTTAGTGAATGATCACTGTAATGATGAGGCTATAGAGCAGTCCCAGCTAGCTGGGCTTTCGGAGGGGCCCCCAGGGCCAAAGGTTGACTCAGGGGGACTCAGGGGGAGAAGAGCCCAAATTAAGAGGCCTGCCTCAGGGGAGAGTGAGCGGGGCGTTCCCTTCCTGAGCTCCAGAGGCGTCGTCCTCAATAGAGCGCATAGCCTAATGTTGCTTCCATCTTCCTGTAGCTTCTCCTCCCTAACCCCGGTGAACTCCTCTTTCAGCGCATGGCTTTGTTAATGAGCCCCCGTGCGGCGCTGAGCAATTCAACTCCCTCTGCAGTCATCGAGTGCCAGTGTGCACAGAGAATACTCAGAGGATGCTTATTGTAGGGAAAGCAAGTCGGGAGACAACAAAATTTAGCATTTTTAATGTCTGCATTTTTTATTATTATTTTTTTTACTATTATTGCTCACCAAAATGGGATTGTCTGCCCCAGATATTTGTTGGATTTAGGTTTTGGTTTTCTGTTCTTTTTTCATTCCTTTTCCTTGGTAACTTTTGTGCAAAATGAGAAGAAAAGAACTGAAAGAACACAATCAGGAAAATACAGACAAAGAAGTGCTGGTTCTCAATACCTCGATAACTCAACACCTCAATAACTCAACACCTGCCTGAATAAAGGGAGTAAGCAATATATATGGTGTTTACCCATACACCAGTACATATAACATTCCATTGTAAAACCTGCTCCCAATAGCTACAACAGCATGTTCTAGATGCCGAGGTATGTGCCAACCATTGGCTGCATTGCCAAGCACACAGCCACACAAAGCCCTGGGTACTGGACTGAGCTGGGCAGTGAGCACCAGCAGAGCCTGGCACTGCAGACATCCAAAGTAATCAGGGATGAGACCATTACAATACGGAGTGGAAAATGGCAGGCATCTCCACAGGCCAGGACTCAACTGGACGAGGGCTGGGCTGTCTCTGTGTGCAATGTCCACACCACTCCCCAAGCCAGACAACACGGCAGGGACAAACAAACATCCCAGACAGAGACTCACGACAATAGGCTTCAATTAGCATCCTGAACCCACCATCGTATACTTACCGACTAGCACCCTGTAAGGTTCTTACTGTCCTATTGCACCAGGTGATGGATATGCAGGGTAACAAAGATGGGGCAAAAAGCATTAGCCAAAAGGCGCGTGTCTCAGCCTGGATGTCATATGAGACAGCCAATTAAAATCACTTATGGATGGACCAATATCCAGCACCTTAAGAGTAGGACAAAAAAGACTTTCGGAGGATTAGCCCTGGTGTAACATGATCCGAAAGCTCAGCAAGCCTCAAATCCAGCTCCAGGAGCAAAGCAGGCCAACCACACAGGCATGGATGGACAACCCAGAACAGGCATGGAATGAATTACGTACGAGCACATGCACATTTCACTGGCGTGTCTGTACATCAGTTCCCCTAATCCCAGGCCCACTGGCATATCAAAACGGTCCTTTGCTAATTACTTTCTGTTATGACATTTTTTGTTACCTAAAAGTTAGCCTGAATTAATCAAAACACCATCTCCAAAAAGGTCATCTGAAACATTTGTGTATGTGTGCCTGTAAGCTAGACGAGCACTAGATGGATTAGGACTGATATGGCCCATATGTTAAGAGGAAAAGTGGAACTGCACTGCAGGTGTCGCCACCACATCTGGACTCTTCAGATCAGTGCCATAAAACCCCATTGTTTAAGACCTTGTGAAGACAAAGTGCCTGACTGATTGGGCATTTTTACAGGCTCCAGATTTTAGCCACATATGTCCCATCACCAGCTAATCCCTCATTTTACCACGCTTCTTCCTCATTTCACTTTTCAGAGGCCAAAGTGAAAATATTTCAGAGGCCCCAGTCAAATAATAAAACGCATTAGGACTAACTCGAAGGTTAAGCGATGACAACGCCGCCGAGATCACAGCGGCTTTAAAAAGAGGCCAGGATCAAAAGCTAAAGTGGCAGTAAAATGACATCATTTGGACTGTGAAAGCACTCGCTGCTTCTCTTTCGTCGGCCTTGTGGAGTCTGAGCTCTCGACTCGTCCAGACTGCCAGCTCTGGTCGGCTCGTGGCTAGCCAGGGCTGCTAACAGCCTCTCCCAGGGTCCCTTGCAGTTTGAGCGACAGATATGAGGCTCCTGCATTCTTTCACTTCTGTGTGGTTACATGATGCCCATGGTTCCCACATTATTTGCCCCTATTTAGCTACTGCCTCTGTCATAGAGAGGCCCGGGGCAAGGTGCCCTGAACCCCCAAATGACTGCATCATGCCCGGCCTAAGTTTGCACTGGCAGCCGAGAGCTTGCTTTTCCCATAACGTTCCTGCTTGGCCGCCAAGCTACACACACGTGGACAATAACAGGGTTTTGCCAGGTCAACGGTGCAGACACTTGGCTAGAGTTGTTCTGGTCAAAACATTGAGTGATCTGTGCAAAACAGCTTTGTCAGCTTGTTGTGGAAAGTGGTGTGCTGGTACAGGTCAAAGCTTGCTGCCATCAGAAGGAAAAACTGAGAGATGAAGGAAAGCCCATGTGTTTGCCTCACTTTGTCCATGATTGAATTGCAAAGATTCATTTAGTCACAGGGGTCCAGGAACGAATCCACGCTCCACTCCCAAGAAATTGCAAAATTCGAAATTCTGATGATTCTGGCACTTTAAATTTTGTCCAACCAAATGTGCAGTGGACACGCATCCCTCTCAGAGTCACAGGTTTAAGCTCACTATTAAAATAGAAGACATTCCCAGTATGACCAACATGGCCATGGTAACAGCAAACAACTCTGTTCCTTCTCGACAACTGCTTGGCAGTCAGTTGCCAGCAATGAAAAAGAGACTCTATGATTTCAGGGCTGCGTTGAAGGGGCCGGCTTGGCGTGGACCCATCTGGACAAGGCCTGGCATACATCTGCTCCTTTGGGCAAGGGGGTAATCAGGCTGTGCGATGGCCCTGCCATGGTCACAGCACTGTGGGTCATGAATATGAAACCTTGCGTCTGTACGGTTGCTTCGGACTGCAGGAATGCGGTGTACAAGCCCATGGCCAGACTTTGGAGGCACTCTTCAGGGTCCCCTCAGAGGGTGTGCTGCCACTGCTGGATTCCGGCTGAATCAAAACCAGGAATACGGGTCTCCCGGCACGCGGGGACTCGGAGGGAAACAGCAGAGGCTGGCACAGAGGCCTCCCAGTAATGAGCCGGACCCTTGGAAATGGAATGAGCTTCAGCTGGATGGGAGGGTTTTGGCATTCGGCATGAGAAAGGATGAGAGAGACTTCCGCCAGCCAAGACCGAGCAGAGCGAAAAGGGCTCTGCACGAGGGCCATGACAAACCCACGTCTG
>NC_137519.1:14105000-14107500 GCF_041902795.1 Electrophorus electricus
CTTTCAAACAGCTCCATGATTAAGAAAGACAGACTATTACAGACTGCGTGGCTGACTCAGGAAAACACACACACACACCCACACACCCACACAGCTGCATGGATGATTAAAATTTAATGGTAATGATATGGTTATGCATGGGGCAATACACTGGAGTTAAATAATGATAATAGCACACCCTGCTCCCTGCTGCGTGTTCCCTCTGTAATAATGTAGCCTGCCGCACAACACCATGTTAAAATTACGGGTTGGGTAGAAGGCATTAGTGGCCTGTCCCCTAACAGACATCTCTCCCAAGATGTCTCCTGCTTCAATGGAGATAAACAGTGTGAAAGAGGTCCTCCACATTACAGGTAACTTCATGTATATGATTAAGAAACCAGGAGCTCTTCCTCAGACCTCCTGCAGTGAGAGACCATGCCTACGGCTTCCTTAAATGTACATCATGTTTACAAGGCTTAATGCTGTTCATCTTTTACAATCTCCTCGCTTACGTGAGCTTTATGAAAGAGGCAGTATATCACAGCATAATGGGAATGAGGACGATAGGATAGAGACTCACCCCACATTGCATTCGTTAGGTGGGGACGGTCAGCGTCAAGCCGCACCAGACCTGCGGATGCCGGTGACAGGCGTCAGTGGGGCATGTCTGTCCACTGACCCTACTGACTGCCTATCTGGATGTGGATCCTGAATGAACTTAGGGCCCAAGAGGTGAGTTAATATGTCCCGTTGTTCCAGGGGCAGAAGGGGGAACCTCTCCCTGCGGCAGGGCATCCATCACTGGGCTTGTGGAAGCCAGACAGAGGCGATGGAAGCCCACGGGCTTTCTCTGGCTACTGGTCTGTGTCCGAGTCTTGGTAAGACGCCTTGAGGTCTTCAGCTGGGTCCCTGTTGACCCCTGAACTCTGCACCACCTACAGTGACTTATTAACCCCGTCGCCTACAAACACACACACACACACACACACACACGCACACACACACACTATTAGTAGCAGTAAAGAATACACAGCACACTGAAAGTGATTGATGTGTCATGATTTAGATTACAGCATCTCCTGACAGCGACAGTCAATTTCTTCCACAACACAATGCACATATTTAGAGATAAATTACCGCATAAACATATATCTGTCAAGAGCCAGAGGCAAAATGCCAGTTTTATATCATGTTATTTATTTTGTGCTGTTAACTCCATCTCTCTCTCTCTATAAAATATATAAAAGTATTTTGTTTTTCATGATCAAAGATGAATATTTTATAAATGGAAAAGCTTTGATTACCTTTCAGCATTTCCATTCCACTCCTAAATGTAAAACCAGAGACTTCATGATAATGAACACATTTTAAATATTAATAAGTAATTATATTATTAAGTAATTATATTAATAAGTAATTATATTATTAAGTAATTATCCTGTCTTGGTGTGAAGCGCAGTGATACTGTATAATGTTTCTTCAGTTCTTTGCTGATTAAAATCTAAATATTCACAGTTTGCAAGATGTGTTCACACACACACACACACACACACACACACACACACACACACACACACAGTTTGAGCATAAAAGTCTATGCACTGTAAATTGTGTATTTTTGTACCCACCCATCATGTATAATTATCTATAATGTTACTGGGTATATAGTGTCAGTTGTGCTGTTGAGTCTCTTACTCAGATACTACTACAGGTATTACTGCTACTACTACTAATAATAATACTGCTACTAGTACTACTACTATTGGTGTTAATATCAATAAAACATTATAAAACACTACAAAACATTATACAACACTATAAAAGATGAAACACTACAAAACGCTATAAAACACCATAAAACTGAAGTTATTTGTTCTTGAAGGATCATGAGGTACAGGTGAGACAAAACAAAAAGCAGCACAAATACATACACACACACACACACACACACACACACACACACACACATACACACACACACACACACACACACACACACACACACACACATACACACACACACACACACACACACACATACACACACAGACACAGAGACACACACACACACACACATATACACACACACACACACACACACACAGAGACACACACACACACAGAGACACACACACACACACACACACACACACACACACACACACACACACACACACACACACAGAGACACACACACACAGAGAGACACACACACACACACACACACACACACACATTACTGGATAAAATCCACTAGTCAAATTAGCCTATTTAGACACATACTGGCATGTAGTTAGTGAGCTGATGGTGACAGGGTGAGAGACACTGAGAGAGAGGGGGGGGCGGGAGAGAGAGAGAGGGGGGGGAGATAGAGAGAGAGAGAGAGACAGAGAGACAGAGAGAGAGGGGGGGAGAGAGAGATAGAGAGAGAGAGGGGGGGGAGAGGGGGGAGAGAGAGAGGGAGAGAGAGAGAGGGTGGGGGGGAGAGAGGGAGAGAGAGAGAGAGGGGGGGGAATAT
>NC_137519.1:14112500-14122500 GCF_041902795.1 Electrophorus electricus
ATATAATTGCATTTTGACATTTGCAGCTACTGGGACCAGACCTTTGACTAGCAGGTTATCCGGGAAGCACTTTAGTGATTAACGAATGAAAAAGCAGGTCTGAACTTAATTAGGTGAGATCTCTGGCTTTATCGTGTGAGCACCTGGGGGGATGCGACCAGGGCATCCCCCCCCCCCCCGTACCAAATGAAATCAAGCGTCTGATTTCACACCAGCTGTTTCCCGTGGGCTGGAGCATCCCAGATGAGGCCAAGGGGGGTTTGACTACGCCCATTCTCCGTACCAACGCCCACCACTGGGACTCCAGACTGCAGGGGTGCTTTGGACCACCCCCCAACCCCACCAACCCCCCGCAGCACCTACTGAGCACTGTGATGCCCTGGCTCATCTCAGACAACCCCCCCCCCCCCCATATTAATCTAAATGCTACTCAGTTTATTTGCTGGTCCCACAATAGTTTGTCGTCTGTCAGAATGCAGCGCTCTTTCATCAGTTCGCTTTGTATTTCTGGATAGTGGATATAAATACTTTACATACTTCATTGCTCACATATAATAACACCAGTGGGGTCTTAATTCTTGTAGACCTCAAACAAAAACATATACACACACTTACTCAAACACACACACACACACACACACACACACACACACACACACACACTTACCCAGGGATGATATATACAGCGTTCATGTCAGGTGCACACTGGCACCTGAACATGGTTAGTAACCTTTACACTTTACTAATTCATAGCCCAGTTGCCCCTGCGCTCACAGGTAGAATCACCCCCTCCCACCAACTTCACAACTCCCTTTAGAGTTTAAACTCAGCACACATGCACATGCGCAAACACAAACGCACACCTCACATACACACTTACACGCACCTGTACATGCGAGCACACACACATACACACACACACACACACTCACCTGTGCCGCAGACGAGCGGAGTCTTTCTTGTATCCTGAGTGCTTGTTTTATGTTGGCCCCAGCGGTAAATAATTGATCTGTGGGTGTGTGCGGCTGTGAAACCCACTCTGTCCATCCCCGTGCTACGACAACCTTATGATTTATTATTTAATCTTTTCTATGTCCACTGTTCGTTTAAAGAGTGAGCGAGAGAGAGAAAGAGAACGAGGGAGGGAAAGAGAGAGATGGAGAAAGGGAGAGAGAGATTGAGAGAGAGAGAGAGAGAGAGAGAGAGAGAGGCGACTGGGGATAGATCCAAAAGCAACATGAATAGTTGTTCTTTCTTTTTCATCTTGCTTTATCGTTAACTGTACTCATCGATTTTTTATCTCCGCCTCTGGAGAGGGATAGTAGCGTGGGCCTCGACATGGCTGGGCAGCTCTCTGTGACCGGCAGTGTTCGCAGGAGGAAAGGTGCTCAGACAGCCCAACTTCAAACGGGCTCACAGACGAGGAGTCACACTCCATAAATACTCCATAACACCCCAGACGGCCCGGCTGCGCACCTGGGCCTGCCGCTGTCCGGCTGGGAGGGCTCTCATCGGGCCTGGAGAACACACAGGCTGAGTTCCTTTAAAGGGCAAAAGATGGACACAGTTAAGGTCTTGGATTCAATTCAGATAAACACAGGCCTTGCTGTTCCACACAGTTTAACGCATGTTCCACATGGATCAGCTAAACACAGGCTTTTCTACACAGTTCAGCAAAACACAGGCTGTTCTACACACAGTTCAGCTCCTTGGGAATGACATCATTTGTGAAAGGCAAGGCAGGTAAGGCAGAAGTCAGCATGATTTGAGCGTAAATTTGAGCATAAATTTGGAAACTCCTCCCCTCCTCTCCTCGTGTGTCCTCTCCTCTCCTCACTTTACATACATGACACTCTTCATTATTTAGAGAAGTATTTTGAGACTGAATGGCATGTGCTTCCAAAGACGACAGTGCTCTACCAGGTACACCCACAGCACAGGCCAAGCTCCCCATCCGTGTGTGTGTGTGTGTGTGTGTGTGAGAAAGAAAGATCAAAATAAAGGATATGCTCATGAATTTAAATTCTGCATAAGAGACTTTTCCACACCCACACGCAAACCCACACACACACAACCAAACACATACACCACACACACACACCACACACACACGCACCACACCCATACGCACACCACACACCCACCCACAAACACCACACACCCACACACAAACACCACATACCCACCCACAAACACCACACACCCACACACACATACACCACACACCCACACACAAACACCACAAACCCACACACACAAACACCACATACCCACACACAAACACCACAAACCCACACACACAAACACCACATACCCACACACAAACCCCACACACCCACACACAGAAACACCACATACCCACACACAAACCCCACATACCCACACAAACAAACAACACATACCCACAAACACAAATACCACAAACCCACACACACAAACACCACATACCCACACACAAACACCACACACCCACACACAGAAACACCACATACCCACACACACAAACACCACATACCCACACACAAACCCCACATACCCACACACACAAACAACACATACCCACACACACAAATACCACAAACACCACACACCCACACACACATACACCACACACCCACACACAAACACCACAAACCCACACACACAAACACCACATACCCACACACAAACACCACACACCCACACACACAAACACCACATACACACACACAAACCCCACATACCCACACACACAAACAACACATACCCACACACAAACACCACAAACCCACACACACAAACACCACATACCCACACACAAACACCACACACCCACACACAGAAACACCACATACCCACACACAAACCCCACATACCCACACACACAAACAACACATACCCACACACAAACACCACACACCCACACACACAAACAACACATACCCACACACACAAACACCACACACCCACACACACAAACACCACATACCCACACACACAAACCCCACATACCCACACACACAAACACCACATACCCACACACACAAATACCACACACCCACACACAAACACCACATACCCACACACACAAATACCACACACCCACACACAAACACCACATACCCACACACAAACACCACACACCCACACACACAAACACCACATACACACACACAAACCCCACATACCCACACACACAAACAACACATACCCACACACAAACACCACAAACCCACACACACAAACACCACATACCCACAAACAAACACCACACACCCACACACAGAAACACCACATACCCACACACAAACCCCACATACCCACACACACAAACAACACATACCCACACACAAACACCACACACCCACACACACAAACAACACATACCCACACACACAAACACCACATACCCACACACACAAATACCACACACCCACACACAAACACCACATACCCACACACAAACACCACACACCCACACACAGAAACACCACATACCCACACACACAAACACCACATACCCACACACAAACCCCACATACCCACACACACAAACAACACATACCCACACACACAAATACCACAAACACCACACACCCACACACACATACACCACACACCCACACACAAACACCACAAACCCACACACACAAACACCACATACCCACACACAAACACCACACACCCACACACACAAACACCACATACACACACAAACCCCACATACCCACACACACAAACAACACATACCCACACACAAACACCACAAACCCACACACACAAACACCACATACCCACACACAAACACCACACACCCACACACAGAAACACCACATACCCACACACAAACCCCACATACCCACACACACAAACAACACATACCCACACACAAACACCACACACCCACACACACAAACAACACATACCCACACACACAAACACCACACACCCACACACACAAACACCACATACCCACACACACAAACCCCACATACCCACACACACAAACACCACATACCCACACACACAAATACCACACACCCACACACAAACACCACATACCCACACACACAAATACCACACACCCACACACAAACACCACAAACCCACACACACAAACACCACATACCCACACACAAACACCACACACCCACACACAGAAACACCACATACCCACACACAAACCCCACATACCCACACACACAAACAACACATACCCACACACAAACACCACACACCCACACACACAAACAACACATACCCACACACACAAACACCACATACCCACACACACAAATACCACACACCCACACACAAACACCACATACCCACACACACAAATACCACACACCCACACACAAACACCACATACCCACACACACAAATACCACACACCCACACACAAACACCACAAACCCACACACACAAACACCACATAACCCACACACAAACACCACACACCCACACACAGAAACACCACACACAAACACCACACACCCACACACACAAACACCACATACCCACACACACAAACACCACACACCCACACACACAAACACCACATACCCACACACAAACACCACACACCCACACACAGAAACACCACATACCCACACACAAACCCCACATACCCACACACACAAACAACACATACCCACACACAAACACCACACACCCACACACACAAACAACACATACCCACACACACAAACACCACATACCCACACACACAAATACCACACACCCACACACAAACACCACATACCCACACACACAAATACCACACACCCACACACAAACACCACATACCCACACACACAAATACCACACACCCACACACAAACACCACAAACCCACACACACAAACACCACATACCCACACACAAACACCACACACCCACACACAGAAACACCACATACCCACACACAAACCCCACATACCCACACACACAAACAACACATACCCACACACAAACACCACACACCCACACACACAAACAACACATACCCACACACACAAACAACACATACCCACACACAAACCCCACATACCCACACACACAAACAACACATACCCACACACACAAACACCACATACCCACACACACAAATACCACACACCCACACACAAACACCACATACCCACACACACAAATACCACATACCCACACACACAAACACCACACACCCACACACACAAACACCACACACCCACACACACAAACACCACACACCCACACACACAAACACCACACACCCACACACAAACACCACATACCCACACACACAAATACCACACACCCCACACACAAACACCACATACCCACACACACAAATACCACACACCCACACACAACACACAAAACCCACACACACAAACACCACATACCCACACACAAACACCACACACCCACACACAGAAACACCACATACCCACACACAAACCCCACATACCACACACACAAACAACACATACCCACACACAAACACCACACACCCACACACACAAACAACACATACCCACACACACAAACACCACATACCCACACACAAACCCCACATACCCACACACACAAACAACACATACCCACACACACAAACACCACATACCCACACACACAAATACCACACACCCACACACAAACACCACATACCCACACACACAAATACCACATACCCACACACACACAAACACCACATACCCACACACACAAACACCACACACCCACACACAAACACCACATACCCACACACACAAATACCACACACCCACACACACATACCACACACCCACACACAGAAACACCACATACCCACACACAAACACCACATACCCACACACACAAACACCACACACCCACACACAAACACCACACACCCACACACAAACACCACACACCCACACACAAACACCACACACCCACACACAGAAACACCACATACCCACACACAAACACCACATACCCACACACACAAACACCACACACCCACACACAAACACCACACACCCACACACAAACACCACACACCCACACACAGAAACACCACATACCCACACACAAACACCACATACCCACACACACAAACACCACACACCCACACACAAACACCACACACCCACACACAAACACCACACACCCACACACAAACACCACACACCCACCACACACAAAACACCACACACCCACACACAAACACCACACACCCACACACAAACACCACACACCCACACACACACACACCACATACCCACACACAAACACCACACACCCACACACAGAAACACCACATACCCACACACACAAACACCACATACCCACACACAAACCCCACATACCCACACACACACAAACAACACATACCCACACACACAAATACCACAAACACCACACACCCACACACACATACACCACACAACCCACACACAAACACCACAAACCCACACACACAAACACCACATACCCACACACAAACACCACACACCCACACACACAAACACCACATACACACACACAAACCCCACATACCCACACACACAAACAACACATACCCACACACAAACACCACAAACCCACACACACAAACACCACATACCCACACACAAACACCACACACCCACACACAGAAACACCACATACCCACACACAAACCCCACATACCCACACACACAAACACCACATACCCACACACAAACACCACATACCCACACACAAACACCACACACCCACACACAAACACACAAACACCACAAACCCACACACACAAACACCACATACCCACACACAAACACCACACACCCACACACACAAACACCACATACACACACACAAACCCCACATACCCACACACACAAACAACACATACCCACACACAAACACCACAAACCCACACACACAAACACCACATACCCACACACAAACACCACACACCCACACACAGAAACACCACATACCCACACACAAACCCCACATACCCACACACACAAACACCACATACCCACACACAAACACCACATACCCACACACAAACACCACACACCCACACACAAACACCACATACTCTAACCCAGTTTTTCAGAGATGTGAGGCGGGAAAGGTCCATGGTTCTGTTCTCCCAGTCTGTTTGTGTGCATGACGGCACTGCACAGACTCTTCAAAGAGACAGGAGTGTTGAAACTATTAAAAACCATTCACACCACATCACGTCTCACTGACCGTCAGTGGTGTTCAGAGGGCCTTGACCAAGACCCTTAACAGAACAGCGTGTGTGTGTGTGTGTGTGTGTGTGTGTGTGTGTACATTAAGACTCTTGCCTACTTGATTCGGGGGTGCAGCAAGAGAGATTTTCAGCATGATTGGGTTTTCATCTGCCTATAAAAATATGAATAATTTATTTCAGGTATTTGTGTGTGTGTGTGTGTGTGTGTATGTGTGTGTGTGTGTGTGTGTGTGTGTGTGTGTGTGTGTGCTTGTGCAGATTTGCAAGGTGCAAGTACTCCTTGAAAACCCTGAAAAGAGTCCACAAGGGTTCAACCTTGATGCACACACACACACACACACACACACACACACACACACACACACACATGGATGGGGGGTTGTTTGAGGTCCCAAAAGTGAAATTCCTGCAATTATTCCCCAGAGATTGGCCCCAGCGCTGGCGGCTCGGGGTCCGCACTCTTGAGTGAGCAGAGCCGGCTGACAGATCCATTCTGCAGCGCCTCTGTGACAGATAAATATTTCACGTGCAGATAAATAAAGGATGCTCTGCGTTTTCTCTCTCAATGGCTCTTCACAGCTCACTGCCCATGGTCACACACACAAACACATCCTGGAAATCACCTCACATCCCCCACCCTACACACACACATACACACAACCCCAAAATCTCTTCGTACACACTAAACGCACACACACAAATGCGCACACGTGCTTACAAATCTTATCACAGACCTTGCAGATACACAAATCTCAGACTACACACATCAGACCTCACATGTTGTTAAAAGGGCAAACTGCCTATCCCAGAGGGGTGTCCTCCTGTAGCGCTGGGACACAGGTCCTCACCTGGGACACAGGTAACTCTCTCCCTCATCTCCCACCACAAAGAAACAATTCACGTGGGGTAGAGTCGTCTCTTGCAGAGCAAGGCCCTGCCATTGTGTCTACAGCTGTCCTCTCCATTGCCCGACCAGAAATCTGCTCTCTTTGTCCAGGAACAATTACTATGATGTGTAGGATACATGTCGAATTTTAATGACTTTTTCTGGCCTCATAATACAGCCTAGGGAAGTGATTACATAAGATCTCCTGGGAAGCCCCAAAATAATAATGCATTTCATTTAATACTAGATTAAGTGGAGAAGACATCTGTGCAGGTAACAGACACTCCTAAGCGTCATGGTCCTCCCCTTTGCTTTGTGTGAATTAGCTTTCTAGGGTCAATTACCACTTTGTAGCCCTTGAGGAGAGGCGTGTGATCAGTCAATTAAAAGCGTAATTAAGGAATCTAGCCAAGCTTTCCAGGAATGGGATCGTAGGACAAGTATGTGGCTTTGCTCTCGAGATCAGGAAGGAGTTTAAGCAGTTCAGAAATGTTGGCACACACGCACGTGTTCACATGTACAGGAGTAGCAGTAGCAGTGCTGAATAATTGGACTGAAATATCAACTATTTACTGTTATTTATTTCACTGATGGCATTATTATGTGTTCTCTGCACTTCTCTCTCTTCAGTTCACGTCACTGTATTTGCAGGACCTGTTTACTGTGCCTTGGCCACTGTTTCATCAAAATGACCAACAAAGGTATTATAACACCCAAAAAAACAACACAGAAATATTTTCATTTACAATTAATGCCAAATACAAATGTTGTAACTAAACAAATCATAGCAATGATGTAGAATAATTTAGATTTTTTTTGGAACTGTATAAAAGGGCCGATCTAATAAACAGCTTGAAGTGTAATCTCAGTGTGTGCGCTTCAGTTCCTGACTCAAAGTATGCTGAAATATTAATAGTTCTGCTGGAGTGTTCCTCTCTGCAGTGAGCCATGCAGGACTGGGAGTGTTGCAATGGCAGACAGACCAGCTTTATTACGGCAGTGTCGAAACTCCCAGAGATGCGCAGAAGGCCCACCATCTCCACAGAGAGGCCCAGACCTGTCTAAGACACACACACACACACACACACACACACACACACACACACACACACACACACACACACACACACACACACACACGCATATACACACATACACACACACACGCACATGCACACACGCACATACACACATGTACATGCACACACACATGCACATACAAACATACACACACACACACACACATGCACGCACACACGTACACACATGCGCACACGCACACACATACACACACATACACGCACACACACACGCAATCACATACACACACACACATACACGCACACGCACAAGCACACACACACGCACATACACATATACACACACACACACACACACACTCACACACATACACACACACACACACACACACACATACACACAGCTCTTGCTATTCCATAATCCAGAGAGGCCTCCGTAACTGCAGTTTTTATTCCTCAGTCTCAGTGAACATCACACACATATACACGCACACACACACACACACACACACACAAACACACACATGCACACGCACACACACATGCATATACAAACATATACACACACACACGCACACACACACACACACACACACACACACACACACACATGTCTCTGTCTTTCTCTCACTTCTTCTCATAAGCAGCTGAGGGCTGTGTGTGTTGGGTCGAGAGGTTGCCTTTGTGAGGGAAATTGAGACACATTTAAACAAAAGTTAAACAAAAGTGTGTGGGAGATGCCATGATACCACAGGGACAGGGACAGACTTCACGTATTCCGTCTCTTTCTCTCATTCGCTCTCTCTTCCTCCACACAGATCAGACTGTGATGATTGGCCCACTGAAAAAGAGCAAGTGTGCATCACTCCAGTCAGAG
>NC_137519.1:14137500-14142500 GCF_041902795.1 Electrophorus electricus
GCAGAGGCTCGGATGGACAGAGAGAGAGAGAGAGAGAGAGAGAGAGAGAGAGAGAGAGAGAGAGAGAGAGAAACCAAGGGAGAAGGAGAGAGAGAGAAGGAGGAGAGAGAGGAGCTGCTGGTGAAATAGATGCTTTTGTGTGTGTGTGTGTGTGTGTGTATTATGTGAAGTTGTATTTTGCCACAGTCATGCCAACAAAGCCTCTTGGGCATGAACTGACTTGACTTGAGAGAGAGAGAGAGAGAGAGAGAGAGAGAGAGAGGAGAGAGAGAGAGGAGAGAGAGAGAGAGAAGGAGAGAGAGGGAGAGAGAGAGAGAGAGAGTAGAGAGAGGGGGAGCATCTCTACAAAAGACTTACTGCCACAGGTGGAAACTGGACATCTTTTTTCTTTTTGCTAATAATGGCGGGCTGCACTCATGTGCATAAGCAGATTAAGGCAGGCTGACTCTGGAGACCTTGTGCGCTGAAACCCAGCTGCCATGGACAGATGTAGCTGAACCTTCCCCCAGAACTCCTTATGGAATACCTTATACACACAGACGAGGAAGAATACCTTATACACACAGACGAGGAAGAATACCTTATACACACAGAGGAGGAAGAATACCTTATACACACAGGAGAGGAAGAATACCTTATACACACAGAGGAGGAAGAAGTACATGCCACACACCGAGCGAGGAAATACCTTATACACCTGTGACGAGGAAGAGCACCTTATACACAGAGGAGAAGAATGCCATATACACAGGCAGAATACATGTGCATGGACGGGAGGGAATACCTTATACACACAGAGGAGGAAGAATACCTTATACACACAGGAGAGGAAGAATACCTTATACACACAGAGGAGGAAGAATACCTTATACACACAGACGAGGAAGAATACCTTATACACAGGAGAGAGGAAGGGCTGTATACACACAGAGGAGGAAGAATACCTTATACACACAGACGAGGAAGAATACCTTATACACACAGACGAGGAAGAATACCTTATACACACAGAGGAGGAAGAATACCTTATACACACAGGAGGGAAGAATACCTTATACACACAGACGAGGAAGAATACCTTATACACACACAGGAAGAATGCCTTATGCACTACACAGGAGAGGAATAATACCTTATACACCTGAAGAGGCGATACATATACACACAGACGAGGAAGAATACCTTATACACACAGACGAGGAAGAATACCTTATACACACAGACAGATACCTTATGCACACACAGAAGAATGCCAGCCTGCACACACAGGAGGGAAGAATATCTTTATACACACAGGAGAGGAAGAATACTTGTATACACAGAGGAAAAATATAACTATACACACAGGAGAGGAAGAATACCTTATACACACAGGAGAGGAAGAATACCTTATACACACAGAGGAGGAAGAATACCTTATACACACAGAGGAGGAAGAATACCTTATACACACAGGAGGGGAAGAATATCTTATACACACAGGAGAGGAAGAATACCTTATACACACAGACGAGGAAGAATACCTTATACACACAGGCGAGGAAGAATACATATGCAGAGGAGGAAGAGCCTGCTTGCCACTCAGGAGGAAGAATGCACTTATGCACGAGAGGAAGAATGCCTTATACACGGGAAGAATGCCTGAGAGGAGAAGAATACATCTCTTTGCAGGAGGAGGAAGAATACCTTTATACACACAGGAGAGGAAGAACACCTTATACACAGAGGAGGAAGAATGCGCCCTTTTTCCAGAGGAAGGAGGCTGCCTTGCCTGGGAGGGAAGAATGTCTTATACCACACAGGAAGGAAATATTTATACGCAGAGGAGCAAAGGCCTTATACACACAGGAGAGGAAGAATACCTTATACGCACAGGAGAGGAAGAATACCTTATACACACAGAGGAGGAAGAATACCTTATACACACAGGAGAGGAAGAATACCTTATACACACAGGAGAGGAAGAATTCCTTATACACACAGAGGAGGAAGAATACCTTATACACACAGAGGAGGAAGAATACCTTATACACACAGAGGAGGAAGAATACCTTATACACAGAGCGAATATGTGATAGAATTGATATCTAATCTGAGAAAACTTTGTACATTCAGTTAAGAAGTTCAGCTCTGTCTTGATCTCTGTCTCTCGTTTTGGGTTTCATGTCTTTTGCCCTTATACTCTGTCTCTCAATCCTCTTTTATTCTTACATCTATTACTTGTTGGGAGTGCACTTTCTTCTGCACTTGGTTTTTTCACCTTTAACTGAAAACAGAAGTCATTCTGTCATTACCACACACACACACACACACACACACGGATAAAAACCCACCCCTCAGAGAGTAAACAGTTTTTGAGGAGGTCAGATGGAAGTTCTGCAGGCCCTGCTGGGTGCCTGGGAGTGAGGGAGCAGCGTTAGATAAATGGCTGGGCTCTCGGAGCTCCGCTCTGGGCCACAGCCCCACCCTGCCTCCCTGCTCCTGCCCTGCTAAGTGGACCGTCACTGGGTTGCCGGGAGCAGGAGCATATGCCATCTAATCCCCAGTGTGGTCTCGCGCTGGGTAAACAGAGACTTGGCTAATGGAATACTGTCTGCCTCTGACCCTCAGCTGCTCTCTCTCTCTGCCTCCTTCACCATTTCTCCAATATCCATTTCTCTCTCCCTCTATCTCTCTCTTACTATACATACATACATACATGCCTACATGCATACATACATGCATGCATAAATACATACATGTGACCACTGGCAGCATCGATATATATATACACACTGCCTGGCCAAAAAAAGGTCACACACTCTAATATTTCATTGGACCCCCTTTAGCTTTTACTGATTGTAGCGCAGCATTCACTGTGGCATCACACTACAAACTTCAGCAGTATCACAACATTTATTTCTATCCAGGAATTACATTCATTTTCCCCAAGGATCTTTTATTGATGATGGGAGATTTGGACCACTATGCAAAGTCTTCTCCAGCATCCCAAAAGATTCTCAATGAGGTTCAAGTCTGGACTCTGAAGTTGGCCAATCAGCTATTGAAAATGATGTCAGCATCACGATCACTCTTTCACAATTTTGAGCCAGATGAATCTGGCATTGTCATGCTAGGACATGCTTAATACCATCAGGTAAGAAAAGATCAGTTGATAAAGATCATTCTGTGATTGAATGTTTCTTGGTAGAGAAAACAAAGGCTGATCAATGCAGTCTTTGATTTGTGCTGAACCTGAACCTTACCAACTGCAGCGGCCCCTGAATCCTTGCTTTTGCCCCACAGGCTTGTCTGATGGGCACTAGACATGATGGTGCATCACTTCAGCCGCCTCTCTTCTTACTGATACCCCATCACTCTGGAACAGGGTAAATCTGGACTCATCCGGACCATGACCTTCTTCCCTGCTCAGGGGTCCAATCTTTATGCTCCTAACAGAGTGAAACCAGTTGGCCTCACTGACAAGTGGTTTTCTTAAGACTACACAGCTGTTTAGTCCCCAATCCCTTAGGTTCCCTTCATATTATTGTTAATGATAAGGAAGTATCATACTTTCACTATTATGAGTTCTGTTGTTTTCTATGATTTGTTTCACCACACGGTTAAAGTGATCGCGATCACAATCATTCAAGATTTTTTCCAACCCATTCCTTCCTCTAGAATGATGTTTCTCCACTGTCATTACAGTTTTAATAATGTGTTGGACAGTTCTTAACCGATTTTAAGTAGTTTCAAAATCTCCTTAGATGTTTCTCTGTGATGCATGTATGTTTGACCACTTCTGAAACAGATTAACATCTTTCCCACTTTGGGGCCACAGGCGTGTCTTTCGGCATGGTTGTTTAACAGAATGAGAAACTGCTCACTGCGTCAGTTAGGGTTAAGTAACTTGTTGCCATGAAACATAATGCTATGCAGTAATTATCAGTAGGACTCTCTTGCCTTTGTTGCAACCCAGTTAAAATATAGGTAGTGACTTTTTTTATTGGGCAGTGTAAATAAATATATATATATATATATATATATATATATATATATATATATATATATATATATGTGTTTGCCAGTCGTAACTCTTATGTTTGTACTCCATTCACCAGTTGACAGCCAGGACTGGTGAACGGTGTAAGACCATAACAGAGTCAGGACTGGTGCTAGCTGGGCCACCCAGTGGAGAATGGGCTCCATCTTGAGTTTTTGTCCACCTGAGCTTTTTGCCTGAATGCTGTTTAGGGAGTTTTTCTTGCCACTGTCACCTCCTGGGTGCCCATCATGGATCTGGACATCTGTAAAGCTGCGTTGTGATAATGTGTGTCCCTGTATCTCGCTCTCTCTCAAGATTTGTCTGTCTCTCCATGAGTCTTGAGGAGATAAACACTCCACTCTCTCAATCTCATCTTTCCCTCTTTTTCTCTTTCAGGACTATTTTGATTTGATAATGTTGCTAATGCTAGCTTGTAATGCTCTCTGTGTGTCGGTTGGAGACAGTGCACGCACACACACACACACAAAAAAGCGCCTTTTATACTATAGAATTTCTGAAACAAAAATGTGACCATGTGTAATGGAGACACCCAAAAGGCACTCTCATTAGGACAGAATAAATGAGCAGTGTGTTAAGGTGTGTCAGGACGGCCCATGAGTGTTTATTTTAACCTGTTTACTTTTGGCTGAACCACACGTAAGTACATACATGCACACACAGAAACATACACACAGACACACACAGAAAGTGGTAGGAGGTTCCTTACTGCTAACACTGTCATGAACCATGTGGCCAGTGTTGCAGGGCCCCGTCTCTTTCGCCAACGTGGCTCAGCACCTAACACTTTTCAGACTTGATAAAATTGTCATTACCCTATCCATTGTCCACAGCCAGCTCCTCTCTGCTACGCTGCAATCATCCTCTCCCATTTATCTCCCTTCAACATGACTGTAATTAGTGTCGCCCTTGTTCCAGAGCAGACATACGCTTCAGAGAGGAATAAAAAGAAAGGGAT
>NC_137519.1:14150000-14180000 GCF_041902795.1 Electrophorus electricus
CACAATGTTATAATTCTTCTTTAACTGTGTTGAAGTGTAACCTGCGGTAGGCTGAGTAGCACTGGGATTAAGGTTAATCATGCCACATCCCTGCTGCGTCTATACCAGGACAGAATGGGGAAATGGCCTTTCCATTTAATAATGCCAGATTGATAAGACTTGACGAGACCCAGCACAAATCACTTCTGTGCACGGGGCGGAGGGCTCAGTGCTTAGTCCCAGGGGTGACCTTTGACCCAGGGATCTGACAGTGAAGTCCAATGGCTTCAGGCCAACAGATCTGCCCACAGGCCTCCACTGGCCCCTACTTTGGGGGCCATCCCCACCCTTATTTACAGATGACACTCATTGTGATCTCAGATTAAACCACCAAATAACAAATATTATAACCTCCTAACCCCCATTCAAGACCAGAATCTCTCATATTTCTGATACATAAGGCACTTTGGCGGCTCTAAATATCGTCACAGCAACGTTCGCAGGGAGAGCACAAAGAGCACCAATCCAAAGCGCCTGTGATTCTCTCATCCAGCATGGAGGTGCTGCATGTCGAGTCTGGAGAGCTTCATCAACATCATGACACCCTTGTGGGCTCATCTATTTACTGGCTAAATAAATAATGACAGAAGCAGCACAGTTCAGGGAGCAAAGAGAGAGAGAGAGAGAGAGAGAGAGAGAGAGGGAGGAGGAGAGAGAGAGAGAGAGAGAGAGAGAGAGCTAACCTTAGGTCCTAAAGCACCATCTAAGACTCCGTTCCATCGCCTCGGTAGAAATTCACAGCTGAATGGGCCTTTAACTGCCAGTCAGTCCTGAAATGGCAGTCAGGAGCTGGAGAACTGGAGTTAGACAGAGAAAGCGAGGCCAAGCAAATATCTGTGCAAAGTGTTACCATGCCCTCGTTATTTCTACCTCTTCCCACTTACATTAACGCCTCGCAAGACTGCAGCGGCATATGGGAAGAGTCTCAGCTCTACGTCGGCTGTGTGAAGTGAGTCTGACGTGGATGTGCTCACTGTGTAAGGTCCTCCATGGCAGCTGCTGCAACGAAAACTTTAGCCAGCTGCAAGAACTTTCCTGCGAAGGAGTTTGAAACCACGTTTCCATTCTGCCACTGGTTTCGAGTCGATCATAATGCGAATCAAGAGCAGCGGCCTTTGGGCAGGGCAGAACTAAGAGAGAGAAAGGAGTAGAGAGAGAGAGAGAGAGAGAGAAAGAGAGAGAGAGAGAGAGACAGAGACAGAATCATTAATCAAGCACCAAAGCCAGGGATTCTTCAGGCTACGAACTCTAATTCTTTGCTATCTGCCATCGCTCAATATCAATCTATCCCATCATCCAACTTTCTCTTTCTCTTTTTTCTCTTCATTCCCTCTTGCTCACCTTAGACTGGGTCTGCTCCTCATTATATATTCCCCTCTCTGTTTCTCCTTATCCTTCTCTCTCTCCCTCCCTCCCTCCCTCTCCGTCTCTCCCTCCCTCCTTCTCTCTCTTTCTCTCTCTCTCTCTCTCCCTCCCTCCCTCTCTCTCTCTCTCGCTCTCTCTCTCTCTCCTGCTATCGCTCCATCCCCTATTTAGTGCTGTAAGACCACCATTATTGAATCATGTATAACTCTACCTTCTCTGATTGAATTGCCTGATAAATTGTCTGCGCCCGGGCCCAGCCTTGTGTTGGAGCTTACAGTGATAACGCATTAAAGAGTGTATTCATTTAAGGAGCTTTCTTTGACACCAGAATCAATAGCTGGATTTAAAATAAGCTCTGTTGTGTAAACCTGTCACGGCGGAGTACCCCACCACCACCGTCCATCTCCACCCCAAACAGCCCTGTACCAGCAACAAGGAACAGAACACTGTAGTCACCTTGCTAAGTGATAGGGAAAGTTCTGTGGAAACTGATACGACTGGATAGGAAGAGCAGGCGGAATGACATCCAGACATCAATACGGCTCCGCTCCTGTCGCGGTGTGACGGTAAAAGCGCTATTGATTTCCGTCAGATTTAAAAACACTGTTGGGAGCAATTGAGGCTGATCGTACTGGCCAGAGTGTCCACTGCCACCCTGATGGATGAGTCTCCAGTTACGTCAGGAGCACCACCCGGTACTGAGGGGTCAGGTACCGCTGAGACACAGAGGCATGCAGACAAAAAATGTAGACGGTGACCTCAGTGACAGAGGCATGAGGTGCATCGAAATGACATACAAAATACTGTATAGTGTGTACTGCATGGTGTGCTGTATGCTGGCCAGTGTACATGCTGCACCCATGCAGCAACACTGTATACTGTATGCACTGTAAGCCAGTGTATACATATACAAGCCGAGCACCACTATATACAGCACTGCTATACTGTATACTCTACTCAGAGTACTTTTATATATACTGCATGTAGTGTATGCTGTATACTGTGCTCTGGTCAGTATACTATGCTGTAGCCAGTGTATACTATATACATGACACTTACTGTGTGCTGTATGCTGTGGCCAGTGTACTGTCTGTAGCCAGTATATACTATACACAGCACACTGTATACTGTATGCTCTACTCAGAGTATACTGTATACCTACTTTAAATGTATACTTTGTATATAAGTAGCCAGTGTACTGTATACTGTGGCCAGTGTATACTATATACAACACTTACTGTATGCTGCATGCTCCTGCTCAGGATATACTGTATCCTCATGCTCGAATGTATCTAACTTTGTATACTGTAGCCAGTGTATACTGTATACTGTAGCCAGTGTATACTATATACAACACTTACTGTATACTGTATACTGTAGCCAGTGTATACTGTATACTGTAGCCAGTATATACTATATACAACACTTACTGTATACTGTATACTCTACTCAGAGTATACTGTATACCATGTAGTAATATGCTTTGTGTACTGTGTGAGTGTATACTGTATACTGTAGCCAGTGTATACTATATACAACACTTACTGTATACTGTATACTCTACTCAGAGTATACTGTATACTGCATGTAGTGTATGCTGTATACTGTAGCCAGTGTATACTGTATACTGTAGCCAGTGTATACTATATACAACACTTACTGTATACTGTATACTCTACTCAGAGTATACTGTATACTGCATGTAGTGTATGCTGTATACTGTAGCCAGTGTATACTGTATACTGCATATTACTTTGTGACCCAGTCAGTACACAAACAGTATGTATTATGCCATACAGCCATGGTGTTGGAAGACAGGCCTGACTTTAGGTTTGCTGGCATGTGGAACTTGAAGGCCTAAATAGTTTGTGGTTTGGATGAAAGTTGATATCTGCAGTCATTTTAAAACACACACCCAAAGAGCAACCACACTGCATCAGTCTTTGAATGAGCAACCTATAGCCCGAGATGTTTGGTGCTGATTCTGTAGTTAGTACATCACCACTATTGTAATGACAGCGGTTGACAACATTAAATAACTTTAATCCAAAGAAAAAGTACCTTATTCTGGAAGCCATCTTGTTTATAGTGTGGTCAGACTTTCATAAGGTGTACAGCATCTCTCTGCACTACCTCAACATCACACACACTTTTCTAAGGTATGTGGATTACTACTGCAATATTAACCTCTATATATTTGCTTGGAATATGGCAATGGGTTAGTGGGCCTAGTGATTAACATAAGAGCCTTTTCCTCCTAATGTTTCCATTAAACATCCACCATCAAAAAGCAAATAGGGCAATTAGGCAAATTGATATCCACACACACTCTCTCACACACATGTACACACACGTATGCACACCTTTTTGAACACACACATGCACACTGCCTTTTACACACACTTTTGCCTTAGATGGAGAAACTACAACACATTATGCGAAGTATAAACAGGGGTTAAGGATGTGTGTGTGTGTGTGTGTGTGCACATATATGTATGTGTGTGTGTGTGTGTGCGTGTCTGTGTGTGTGTGTGTGTGTGTGTGTGTGTGTGTGTGTGTGGTAATATTGTGTGTGTGTATGTGTGTGTATGTGTGTGTGTGTGTGTGTGTGTGTGTGTGTATCTGTGTGTGTGTGTGTGTGTGTGTGTGCGTGCGTGTGTGTGAGTGCGTGTCATTTTTATGTTATAAGCTTAAGATGGAAACTGAAAGAAGAAACATTTACAAAGACCACACTCCGGGGAAGCGTGCACTGTTGACCAAAAAAAGCTACATTCACTTAAAAGCTTCTGAAATATAAATAAAAAATATACTGGCTGTACTTAGTGCTGAATCAAGTACAGTATTTATTCATCTGTCATTATACACAATTAAAGAAAGTACCGTTACATATATTTCAACTTTATTTCTAATCAATGTATGGGGATGCTAAAACACAAACCTGCTGACTAGGGTCCATAAGGCAGGAGAATCATATGATATGTGCACAATAATACATACCTGCAAAACGATTATTACATCACCGCAAGAGAAAGTGAGATCTTGAAAGATTCATAGATTAGATTGCATCACGCTATTGAAATGAAATGGAATACTCAGATACTCAAAATTTATATTCATATTCAAATCTAAAATGTATCAGGTTCACGTGTTTTGAAGCTGGCAAATAACACAAAGTCTTTCATATGAAAATGGGAGAAAAAAAATGTGAATCAATCGACACAGTAGAACACTTAAGATTGATGGGACACATTGCATTGCCATTCAACAGAATTGTAGTCAGATAGACCTTGTGTATATCAGACCTGTTGATGGACATTTACTCTGTGTCAGACAGCAAAGACAAGATGTTCAGTTATTGACAGGATTAGGTTTGAAAACAGGTTTGATATGTTTGTGACTACAAATATTGGGATTAAAGGATTTGGACAGTTGATGATACAGAGATGTGGTGACAGAGATCAAGATTTCAGCATGGGTTGGAATATAGCAGGAGTGGCATTAGATAAGTCACATTTGCAGGAATTGAAATGAAGAATCAGCAGTATTAGGTATTCTAAAGCTGTATGGAGGATTCTATTTACACACACACACACACACACACAGAGGGAGAGAGAGGGAGAGAGAGAGCGCAATACTGAGGGGAAAGATGACAGGTTTTAATGTTCTTTTATGCCATATAAGAAGTGATGGAGGAGAGAGAAAGTGATATAAAAAGAGGATAGAGAGAGAGAGAGAAAGAGAGAGAAAGAGACAGAGAGAGGGAAGATGGAGACGAGAGAAGAAGTATGAAAGGTTAAAAATATATAAAAACCAAACAGCGATGAAACAACACTGAGCATACGCATTGTGCAGGAGCCGGCCTGGCCCCAAGAAAAGGCATGCCAGAACGGATCAAAAGAAGGAACAGGGAGCCTATCAGCTTCCTAAAAACATTTTGACACTTTAAACCTACAGCCGCTTCCAGGCCGTAAATACTCGATCGCCGATCAATGACAGTCAGTCTTAAGGAGTCGAAACCGAGTGTGGTGAAATACGGCCGTGCTGAGCGCTATGGATTTCCAATCTAGCCACGTGACGCTAGGCACTTTGAAATGCAAATATGAACGTATGCCCGTTGTCCTTTCCACACAGCAGCCCATCGATCGGCGCAACCCGACGCCCATTGATCATTGAATATTTAATGGCAATAATTAAATCCAAGGGGTTCGGTGCTAAGCACGGAGAGGATGTCACGTTTAATTATGCCCTAATGCAGCATCAAATCTCTCTTTATAGGATCTGCTATTAGCAGGATGCCAGGGGCCATTTGCGAGAGCCAGAACTCTAGACAAGCACTTTCACTCAGACTAAACCGTGGCACCGCAATGAATGTAGACACTTGTGTTTTTAAATGTACGGCTGAATGTAGGATTTTGTGTGTTAATCAAATATATCCTGTTTCATAGTAGTGTACAAGTGTAAGATTACGTAGAAATCACACTTCTAGCAGTATAGCAGTGTGGCGATGTGTATACTGTGTTGTTATGAGGAAAATGAAATATTGGCGGTAAAACCACACAGCCACACAACGACTGTCAGCAATGATGCGCGGGACAGTTCCAAAACGGCCGTGTGTTTTGACACTAATGGTATTCCGACTGAGCACAGAGGCTAAATAAGTGACAAAGAGGTTAGCTTGCAAAGTGACATCACCAGAGATCTCAGTGGAGGGGAACCGTATTATAGCTGAGACAATACTAGATATCACACACACACACACACACACACACACACACATTGGGCAAAAATTTGCTTATCCTTGTCTCATCCTCAGCAGGGTTACACTCCTTCTAAGTGTGTGAAAAATGGGAAGGAGGGAAAAATCTCCTTAATCGACTGGCATAATTTATGACATTAAGCAGTGGGGGGACCAGGGCGAGGTTGCTGTAGAGATAGCATTAAAGGGCACTGCTTTCCACACAGGCCAATGTTAAACAAAGTGCCAATCAATAGCTCTTTTATTAGTGCCCACAATCAATGCATCACTGACGGAGCTGGCCAATTAACACTATCGACCAAGGGAGGGGGCAGGAGAGAGGCGGGGGCAGTAGTGGAGAGGAACACCGCCACAGAGGAAAAAGTCAATGTGATAGTGAGGAAAGAAGAGGCCGGATAACATGGCAGAGACGACACTTAAGGAAATAAAGCGCCATAATCAGTGTCGCCTCCGCCCCCTCCCAACTCCACTTCCCTTCCAGAGTGTCAGGATTTCATGCGCTGTGTTCCCACGTCGGCAGCTCGCGCCTGGAGTGCGCGCAGGGCCGATGCGTTGACGGTGAGCAGAGGCACCCTATCTCCCCGGAGGAAGAGGGGTCAGAAGGCGAGTGCCCCCCCTCTGTGACCACCGCCTGGCCATGGGGAGGACACGCCACTGGGAAAGCTGCTACTACTCTCTTCTCACCATGCGAAGGCCATGTTAATGAGAAACTCCAGCACCGAAGAAGTGCGTGCGTCTGTGTGCGTGTGTGGGCGTGTGTGGGTGTGTGTGGGTGTGTGTGGGTGTGAGTTTATTCTCGTACATCATCACTATGCCCCTAAAATCAGAGTTCATTTTTTAATCCTCCAATTTTCTTTTCAGCATTTGTACAAATACCTTTTACTACTATTAAATCACAATACCCTTGCTATTTACATTCACTGTGACTGCAAGTCTGACCTGTATGACGTGTAGCCAGTGTGTGTCGTTTAAACAGTAGAACCAAACAGCTTAATCACACGGCTGACCAAAAAAGTCAACAGTGAACTTTTGCTCAACACACAATCCAAACTGCTCTGTTTCCTCTCTGGCTTCCCTTTTACAAGTACAACATCCCTTCCATTCTTATCAACTCATGTGATCACTCTTTTTGCAGAAAAATAAATAAATAGAATTCTCCTTCCTGTGTAGAGTTGTGTCCTGTTCCCAAGGAGAGGGTCAGAGCAGGCCAATCTGTTCAGTGTCGCTGCTGCCTGCTGCTCGTCGGAGGGGTTATCAGCACGCCGAGCGCTATCTGACCCCTTGCTTACATCTCCAGCACCACTCAGACAGCATCTGGAAACAGGAGTTGGGGGAGGGGTGTCTCGAAGCAGACCCTCGTCCCTGTGTGATGTGATAAGACCCAAAATCCAATGTGTTTTTTCTTCAGTTTTAGTTTTGTCTCTGCGTCATCAGAAGGCTGCCGGTCCTTCATGAACAACTAATAACTATATATAGTTACACAGGCCGGTCTTTGGGAGACCTCTGGGGACCTCTGCCTGGCAGCTTGAGGGTCCTGCATTTATTCAGCAGCTGACTTCATAACCATATTAAACCAAAAAAGCAATTTCCATTCAAATATTTTGTGTAAATAAAAAAACTGATAAATAATGATAATAAAACTGATCCTAAAAGAAAACCTTCTGATCAGAGGAGCAACTTATATACTGCTATAAAACACACACACACACACACACACACACACACACACACACACACACTCACGCACACATGCACACACATGTGCACACAAACACACACACATTCGCACACGCACCCACACACACACACACACATGCAGGCACACACACACACACACACACATACGCGTGTGCACACACACACATGCACACACATACACACAAGCAGGCACACACTCATATATACGCACCCACCCACACACACACATAGACACACAAACACACACATACACAAACACATACACACACGCACACATATAGATCAACCGATTGCAAGATTGACTTTTTCAGAACTGCTGCTTTGGATAAAACGCACTTCTGGAACGGGACAGTCCAGGCTCACTGTATGTACAGTAATAAAACTGCCACACTAAGTAACGGATTGGTGCAATTACACAACCCGTCTAAAAAAACGTGTTCAGAGCTGAGAGCCACACAGGCCGTCCCCGGGAGGTGGACCCTGTCAGACCTGCGTGTGAGGAATGGCCGTGTGTCTGAACAGAACACACTCAGAAGGCACCCATCATGAAAAGGACATGGACCTCCGCGAGTTAGGGGGTTACCTTTGTTTTCACTCTTTTTTCCACCTCAGTCTTCTGCTCAGGCCTTTAAAAAGCTTAATGAATCGCAGACACACACAGCCATACCAGGAGAAAAAGGAATCCCACCAAATCCAAGGGAGAAAAAAATCCGACGTTTGCCTTTTTTGCACCATATGAAAGTTTAACCGTATGAAAGTCAATCCTTCATTTAGAAGTTTACTTTCTCTCTCTCTCTTTTTCTCTCTCTCTCTTTCTCTCTCTCTCTCTGTCTGCCTTCCTCTCTCTGTTCTCGATGTATCCTCTATTGCGTAAAATATTCACCAGGTGGGACTTGGCATGTTCGTCGATACTGTGTCAGATCATCAAACAAAGAGCCAGCCTATAATCTGAGATTTAAAACACGCTGCTCTCGGAAGAAAAATAAATAAATAAATAATAAAATATCAACAAAAAATCTTTACATCTCTGCTGTAGCTCCCACTATCCACTTACTCAACCTCCACCTGTCTTTTGGGGCTTTGAGAGACACGGATGCCATTCACAGAGATGGTAGCAGACGCACTACACACACACCAGACCAGACAGACATAATAACATCTGAAGTTGGATCCTGCCCCTTTGATGCAATCACCAAAATCGCTCAGGGGTCAGCAACAGAAAAGAACAGAACACAGATTATAGACATGAAAACTAAGCTTGCACCAGCCTGGGAGCTCCGGCTGGGAGCAGCGCGCGCTCCAATGTTTGCTTGAATGCTGCAGTACTGAAGATCAAGACTGTGTATGTGATCGGCTACACTCTAAACTAAAACATGAAAGCATCCCAGCAACCCATTATTAAGCAGTAAGACGTATTTTAAGATAGTGACATCCAACCATCTTTCCTTATTTTTATTTTCTGTCTGTCTGTCTTCGGACATATGGGTAAATATGAGCCATCCTTTATTTGTTTGAATAAGTGAGGGAGAGTAGATATTTTCACTCTTCACTCACGGTGTCCGAGCTGAATTCTTGAATTGTCCAATTCCCACCGACAGGCCCGGGCATGCCAATAAAACGCACACACGTCAGGCTGACTAATCGCACTCAGAGCTCAGACAGAAAAATCTAACACAGTTGGTGTACAGAATAGTTTGTTTAACTGTCCTGCTAACTTGAGCCAAGGTCATTTGAAATGTGCAGAGAAAGTGGGCCAGGATGACTAAACACATGCAGAGACATGAGGTCTGCATGTCTAAAGTGATACAGAGACAGTAATGTCAGCCCAGGATGGCTAAATGCACACAGACACAAGGACAGGGTGGATACAAGCACACTTAGCAAGAGCGCCTCACGGGGATGTGTCGTAATGAGAAAAAGGCTGCTTTGAAGATACGCACGGTGTTCCTCATAGCCTCAAGCACCAGAGCAGATCACAGATAGGAGCCTCAACTCTCTCTGCCTTGATTTGAACACACACTGTTAAAGGTCAGGGACCAACCTTATCAATACTACTACTGATAAAAGAGTGGGCTGTCTGTCTCTTTATTAGTATCTGCAACAGGTATAATGGTAATATTAATGCTCATATTCCTCACTATGAAGAGGATGTATACTTTCTAAACAAAAAGACAAATTACTTTTTGCGTGATTACATAACTGCATTTATGATTAGATACTCAAGATATGCAGAAATAATGATCATTTTTCCAAAACATTTTTATGTACCTAAACTATACCAAAACACTTACAGGTTCCAAAACTCTTCCCACGTCGCTAGTCCATTCCATGTCCAAGGAATCTGTGTCAAATCTAAAGAACCATTTGGTGATATGGCAGATGACTAGCCAATTCTACTCATGCCACATACTCATGCCACATAATATATGCCAGCTAGTTATTTTTGTTTTGAAATCAGTGACCTTGAAACTGTGAAGTATGAATTTGTGAGAACCTGCTGCAATACAGCAACGCAGGTTACGTTGTAATCCAGTTCACACAGGATTAAGAAGAATAAATTATTTTCACAAACCTTTTTTTTGTTCACTGTTTGAACCAGCATTGACGACTAATCTCTAGTTAGTAGAACGCTGTCACATTCATGTTCTGGAGTTATTCTGGAGAAAGATGCACATCACATAAGCACAGTCCTACTACCATGCTTTGTCTTAGCCTACCTGTGGATTTCAGTGACTGCTGCTTCACAAAATAAAGCATAAAGCAAAACCCAGGAGACTGATCATTAGCCATTAGACCAGGGTGAAGTTGCGTGGTACCCTGACATTAATGAAATCCTGCAAGGAAATCCCTCATGTTGTTGTTCTAATCAGCGAGAACAGTGTTTCTACTGCTATAAGAGACAAAGGTGGCTGGAAAAAAGCAGCATTGTTATGTGGGAATCATTTCTCTGTGAAGCATGACCTCATTTGCCATTTGTGGTTGTGTATGTACATATATGTGTGTGTGTGTGTGTGTGTGTGTGTGTGTGTGTGTGTGTTTGCAGAGTGCATTTGGTTTGAGTTTGTGTTTGGTTACACCAAAGCCAACATTCTGTGTTTACCTTCAGCACCGTGTGGTGGCTCTGCAATAATTGACACTTGAATTTAAGACTCCGTTCACTCCATAACACCATTTAACAACATGTACTGACTGTACCTCTGTGTGCTGAGCTTCTTATGTTCACAGTAAATAGCGTACCAGTTGAAGGGATTCCATTCACTGCACTTTAGAAGAGTGGAGTCCACGCTTCTCCAGGCTAGGTCCTACAGTCTCGGAAAACATGGCTGGCCAGCACGCCCCCGATCTCGGACCGCTGACATCAGAGGGAACAGCAAGGCGGACAAATACGTTAAACTCACTGCATTGCATTCCAAGGACGTAACCTACTGCTGTTGGATCCCCCATCTACTCGGAAGAGCCGTATCTAAATCGATAAAGCAATACCCTTGAGATTTGATCCGAGTGCCTTGATCTCCAAAGTAAGCTTGACGATCTGCAAATCAAAAATTAGCATCAACGCCAGCAAGCTGTTGCTTCATTTGAAATCGGGTGATGGATGCACTAATCACAGCGAGGGTCAGAAGCTTCATATCAGCGATGTTCGGGTGCACTTTACAATAACCAGCGAGTCTGCCAATCAGAGGTTTTTAATTTCACCTTCTGTACAGTTAACAGTGCTGTTTGATGTCCGCAGTGATTTAACATCTGCTTTTGGCTCCTTTTGGCTGTGTTTCTTCTGCACAAAAGGCCTGCTGTAGTTAAATCCAGATTCCCGTAGAGGAAAAATAACTCAAAAAATAACTGCTCAGGTCTGGCAGTAGGCTACATAACACAGGCATCTGAAATGGGGAAAAAAAGAGAAAAACAAACCTAAAAAAGGAAAAGAACAAAACAGTAACGTGTGAATGGCAGTCGTGCTGTGTGAAGAGCCTCCCAAAAAGGCACGACCGCATTCAGGGAGAGAGAGGGACATTCCTGATGTCTTACATGAGATCCAACCAAGCCTGTTCTCCTGTTTGTCATTAAACCGTACCATCTCCCCCTTAACCGAGGCTTTGCCTCAGCTGTTTTCGAACAAAAGCCACCGAACTTTGCTTACGGCTAGAACTGGAGCGGACGTGTGGGATTTACTTTGAATGTGTCGATATAACGGCTCAGCGACAAACTTCATGCCGTTTTTTATCTCGCTGTGTCTTGGTGCGTGACGCATGGTAAGCTCATCTGAGCTCGCGGAACATGTGCGTCCCGAAGAGCAGAACGCACGCGACTGCGGACGATGATTCCATCAAGACAAAGCGCATAACATCCCAGACGGGCCAGCTCAAGATGTTGGCTCTCCTGTCCAGAAAAACACGGGTCTAAGAAGCCTTGAGCCCCAGGGGCTTAACCCAACACAGCCCCGGCATCTCCGATGGGAAACCAGAACGTGTGGACATTGTATTTTTGGAGACATCTGGCTTGCATTTGGAGGCCGAGTGTGGAGGAGAAGGTCCATGCTGCAAATGGGTACCAGAGGCCCCCGAGACTGGCCGTCACCTTGGAAACGCTGCTCCGTCCTGGCCGAGTGGGGCCCGCATGAGCGCCGCAGCCCTGTCTGTTTTTGGTTACCACGGACACGGCGTGCTCACCTGGAGATGAAAGCGCGCAAGCCGGTTTTGCTAAACCCGCCAAATGAGACACGGATAAGCGACGGCGACTACTGATTGGTCACTTTTGCCCCAACCCAAATCCCCAAGACGAGGGCCTGAAATACACACCTCCCCTTAAGCTGGCGGTAATGTGGATAAATCAGAGTGCTTGTCTTCTTTCGTACATGTAACCCAATCTGGAATTCTACTGCCCTGCGCACCTTGCCGTTATACCCCTGCTTTAGCGTTGCCCTGGCCCAGGGGCAAAATCCAAAAGGGAAGGCAAAAACCTCCCTTCTCCATTAGGAGGGCATTGCCTCACCAGTACTGTGCTCGGTACCCCGAGCGCGGCTTTGATGTAACAGCAAGGGAAAAGTAAATTTGACATTACTGCAGCCTGCATTGCTTTAACGCTAGCAGAAAATAAGACTTAACCCCTGTCACTACCCATGCAAGTAAACCACATAAGCCAGACTGCTGAAAAGAGGAGCCACTGGGACCCAGAGATGAACTGAAACAAAACAACAATAAAAACAAACTTAGAAAAAGAGAAAGAAAACAAATAAGGTCAGACATTAGTGCTTGGGGAAGCATCCTGTTCCCTGGCTCACCTGTGGCCTCCAACTTCACGCCAACTCCCCCAAAAAAGAACAAGGAAAGAGGCAAACGTGGTGCAGCCTCTCAGAACAGTTTATGCAAACAAACATCCAGCAGCGCTATTTGTGCAGCACCACTTTACACTTAACCGCCCACAAGCAGCTGCAGATGGACCCTTCTCCCCGGGGGACATGGAGAGGAGAGAGGGAGGGAGGGAGGGAGGGAGGGAGGGAGGGAGGGAGGGAGAGAGAGAGAGACAGAGAGAGGGAGAGAAGGAGACTGGACTGAAGGCATAAAGAAAATGGTGAAGGAGAGGAGAGGAGAGGAGAGGAATGCCATAAAGAAATTGAATTATGACAAGTGCTCTCTCTCTCTCTCTCTCTCTCTCTCTCTCTCTCTCTCTCTCTCTCTCCTCTCTCTCTCTCTCCCTCTCTCTCTCTCTCTCTCTCTCTCTCTCTCTCTCTCTCTCTCTCTCTCTCTCTCTCTCTCTCTCTCCCTCTCTCTCTCTCTCTCTCCCTCTCTCTCTCCCTCTCTCTCTCCCTCTCTCTCTCTCTCTCCCTCCCTCTCTCTCTCTCTCTCTCTCTCTCTCTCTCTCTCCTCTCTCTCCAGGAGACACCATTCTCCAGAAGCCATCCTCCAAATCACCGACCACACACTCTTGTACACATCCACACACAGATTTTAACCACATACACAATGCAAATGTGAGACAATAAACAAGCATGCAAGGCAAACCCACATTTGACAAAGAAAGTACACAAGAACAGGCACATACATCATACAACAGCATAGGGGCTTCTGGCCAAAACCACACACACACACACACACACACACACACACACACACACAAACACACACACACTCTCACTCTCTCTCTCTTTCTCTCACACTAACCAAGTCATTTCCACAAGTCACTGCCAGGCCACTCTGTATGTGACAAGCTACAAATCTCTGACAGCACCACTGATGATAGGTTTACATCAGAGACTTCAGGGGCATCTGCCAGCTACTGAAGCCTACACACACAAATACACACACACACACACACACACACACACACAGAGAGAGAGAGAGAGAGAAGGTTGGAGAGAGAGAGACACTCACAAGCAAGAAGTCAACTTGCACTTCTTTACATGGACAGTACTGGAATTCTCCAATTCCCTTTGAAAGTACATGAAAGAATTACATCATGCACAACATAATGGAAATACAAGGCCTTCCAGGTGTTGTTTTACTGCAATGGTTAAAAACTCTTTTTTTTAATTTACTCCTCTCATCGTGACAGGACGTTCAAACCAGATTTTTGTAATGTCCTTTCCAGCAGACTGTCCTGTGCAGCTCATTAACTACAGGAGTGTTTAACGAAGGCCAAATTAGGAGGAGTGATAGGACGCAGCTCGAGAATAAACGCAGATCACCATCTACACTCAGGGGTTTTATTAGAAAGAAAACAGAGCAATAACTTTTTGGTTATGATTATTTAATAAAACTACTAAAGTCTCCATGGTCAATTTAATCTTCAGCTCAGACAAAGTTTATTTTGGGTTTTACTGGGCACTGATATGACCACACTGATAATAACTTGAGCACTCTTCTCATTAGAATATTTATTACTTTCTTTTCAATTTTTGGATAATTTTGCAGCATTAATACCTGGCACTGAATGTAGTGCATGTGGGGGCGGGTGTGTGTGTGTGTGTAATAATTCGGGTCCTTGTGTGTCAGGGATTCATCAGAATATATCAGGCCTATATCAGGTTTGCCTAATGAGGCATCAGTCTAGCGTGCTCGTAAATGTCTCCTCCCTTCCATTCTGCCTCTCTCTGTCTCCTCTTATTATTATTTCATAAAAAAGCTCTGATCTGTCTTATGAAAAACCTGCAAAGCTTTGTGAAATTCATTAAAACAGCATGAGAAATGTATTAAACGTGAAGGTGAAACCGGCTGTTGGTTTAACCTTTCTGTGCAGTCATTCTGAGCCTCCATAATCCTAATGCGAGGCTAACAGAGGCTGATACGCGCGCACGCACGTGCACACGCGCGCGACCAACCAAAGAGCCCATTCACGTACCTGTGCTGTAGAGTTCTGAACATGTACATTAGGCTTTTGCTAAAGGAGCTTTGCAGAAATAGAGTTTGACAAGTGCCACTTCAATATTTCAACTCTGAACAATCGGAAGTTACATTCTGCAGAACATTAAATGACACAGAAAGTGGTAAAGTTTAAAGTTTTTTTCTTACTTCTTTTTTTAAGATTACGTTGTCAGACAGTGAAATTCAGTAGATATTCAGTTTTGCTCATGACCCTCATTTTCCAATGTTATGTCTGTTGCTACAGCTGTAGTATTATATAATAATAAAAAAAAAACTTATAATAAAATTGTCAACATGATGACAGTAAATGTTCAGTATTCACTATGGCACGAAAACTGAAAGTTTATGCATAGCGGTAGCAACTATATCTCGTAATGACCAGTTTAGCTGTAAGTGAATAGCCCTATCCAAAAACCGTGCACAAGTTCACAGGAGACACGTGACGCGTTAATGTCTGGGTTTTAGACCGAGTGGCACCTAGCACCGCGCGGCGGGTTGGGAATAGCGGGTCGGTAAAGCGATACGGGCGAACTGAGGAGCTGGTCATCGCGCCCAGCCTCTTCAATTAAAGCTGCCTTAGGTTTCACCCCCTCCCCCTCCCCCGAGTCACCTCCGCGGCTGCCTATACATAATGCATGAGTGGATCCACATGCACTTGGGCTATCACGCGCGCCCTTGCGAGGAGGTCGGGATACAGTAAACTATTAGGACCGCGCACGAGGCAATATGACCTTCCGCACCGCCGCATTCTTAGAAGTTCAGGTGTGTTTTATACCGCTCACAAGAATGATGCGTGTCCATCTCCAGGCACCTTAAAGCGATCAGCGGTTTGTATTTGAAGGCTGGATTATTATATCAAGACAAACGTCTTTTTTGTCAGTCAAGAGCTCTATTAGTAGTCTATCCTACTTATTTTTTTACACTCTTACTTTATTATATCTAAAACACACTTTAAGGTTTTAATCAACATAATAAATAGTCATACTCTAAAAGTTCAAAAGGCTGTACTATGTAAAGAAATGTACTTCCTTCCCGTGTTAATGGAGTTTAAACTGACACCTCGCGCCATCTTATCCCGGGGAACATCAGGAAGGCGCGTGACGCCGGCGGCTGAGAGCGGACCGCGGCTGTCGCCGTCGCGAGGTATTCGGGGGCCCGAGCGCGGACACTGCCGCTTGCGCTTCGTCGGCCTTTGTGGCTCGTGGCTCATCTCTCCATCAAGGATCGTATCTTTACTCGCGGCTCTCTGGCGCCACTCGAAGAGCAAGCACGCCATGGCAGTGGGATCTCCCGGGAAGGCGCTCGTCCCGTTTAAGCAGAGCCAATTACATCTCCGCCGTATATCAGGCCTGGCAGCGGCGAAAATCCGCAGACGAAACGGCGACTGTTTTGCGCGATGCACAATAACGCGCCGCGTATTATTTCAAAAAAGTGAGGGAGCGGTCGCCCAAGGTGATATTAACAGTCCATAGTCCATACCACTGGGGGAATGAGAAAGAGAGTGATTTAATTATATTGGCTCAAACATCAAATAAGATTCATACTTTTACCCTTTACTCGGATTTTATTCCGGGCAAAGGAGCGTTATTCCTCCAAGTGCTTATCATTCAATTAAAATGCGATTCCTGTCACCTCCCACTGCTGCCGTATAATTAGACTGATTCAGATTCCAGTTCTTTTTTCTTTTTTGCCTGCTCCCTTCTTTTTTCCACTCTGCTCTTCAAATTTCACCTCAAAGGCGAATTCTCAGTGTGTAACTCGCTGGTTAAACAAGGCCATTTCCATCTGTTAATTGATGCAATTACGAATTTATCGTAATGGTCACGTAGGTCCCGAGATACACATCAATCAGTCTTCTATTGACCTGCCAGAGGCTTTCTCTGCGCATGCCCACTGGGACTGTTCCTTTCCCTAATGGAGATGGAAACATCACTGTCACTACCATCAGGTCGGACCTCTGTTCGGACAGACAGATGCAAGATTTTTAGCCACCACTTCCGTGCACAGCTGTGTCACTGGCGTTTTGTAGAATATGTTTTATTAGACTAGGGGGGAAAAAAACAACCTTATTTTACAATGTAAATAAATAAATACATACATGCCCATTAAACAAATGTCAACAAAAAGTTCTTCTTTGTCTGTGGATATATAATATGATAATGATAAAAATAAGAAATTCAGAGAAAATGATTTACCTTAAAAATGATCATAAAGATAGACTCAGGCACTTGGGGACGAAGAAATATCAAATAACTGTTTGTCTACTGTTCAAATGAAGTGTAATGAATTGATTAAAAATGCAAGATACATCCCATATTACACCAAACCTGTGTTTATTATCCGTTGATAAGCGAACCTAAAACAAGATTAATTTCATGTTTCCCAAATAGATTGACCCATCACACAGAGAGTTTTGCTTCTTTTAAAGCTATAGAACAGTTTATTGCACAAAACCGAGATGACAGGGCTGTCCAGAACACATTTCAAGAAAAGCGCGCTGGCGGTTGCGATTGACAAAGACATTATTCCATCCGAGCGCGCCGGGATTACAGTGACGTCACGTCGATACCCGAGCACCAGTGCATGCTAAAGTACTACAGACGCACAAATAATGGCACAAGCAGAACTCCATATCTTGCAAGTCTTACGTTATCCTTTAAGCTTTCTTCAGCACCACCAACAATAATTTTATACTTGATTAGGATTTAGTCCGAATTCCCGGCTCCTTGGGGGGATTAGTCCTACATATAAGTCTACCAGCAGGTGTAAACAGGCAGCGCAACCGCTTAAGTGCAGGCATCTATTATTGAGCGAAAGGCCGAGCGTGGAAATGCGGGTAATACGGTGGATTTGAACTAGATTTGGTTTCAATCGATCATCGTAGAAGAATATTGCTGATGGTACCTAACGAAGCAGTTATGGCTTTCCCTCAGTTTGGATATCCTTACAATGCAACTTCTCAGGTAAGCAAAAATAAATAATAATAAAAAAAATAACATGGGTTTTGTTTTGCTTTGTTTTTCGTTAAAGCTCCATGCCAGTGCTCACAGTAACATTCTGCTCTTTCACAGTGTTTTTTAAGTATCGTTAAATTTTATGCGGCTTTCTTACTGACGTCAAACTCAACAGTATATGTTGTCTGTCAACATTTAGAGTAATGCGCAATTTGAATTATGAATGAACTCACGTGTTGTGGGGTGGCAAAAACATGTGTATATTACCTTTAAGGTGTAATTACAGCCTCAGCTCCTCCCTTCAGTGGTACTGCATAGTGCCGGTGTAACTTTCAGCCACGTTAACACATTAACGCGTATAAACTTTAATGCACCTTTGTATAGTAAACGATGGTCTACATTTATTAAACTTTTAGTTAGTTAATCACAACACAGTAAGAAGTCAGCTAGCATCAAACTTCTTCACAACGTTCAATGCACAACATGGCGAGAAGTTTTTGGATCAGTTGCATGAAATATTTCGGATGCATGAAATTGTATGCCCACCTTCTATTTAAAACATGAATGGTATTAAAAGTAACTGCAGATGTTCATAATGATTATCCACATTTATAGTTATTACTAATATCAATATGACATTATGAGGAACATTTTTTTAAAATGTAGAATGCAGAATTTTCTGGAAAAAATCTACATCTTACCTTTGTACGTTACAATTCACCAAAACAAGCACGGAGTAAAGATTAAACATGTCTACAGCAAACACAAATAACGTGTCCTTCCATTAATTTTCTTCATGCAGTTTTTCGTGTCGCCAAAGCCCACTACGACTTGCTGCAATTCGATTTCCAGGTCGGTTTCGGACGGTTGTAACGCGCTCCAGACTGCAGCCTCCTTCTGCTGTGCCTCACACGAGAAGCGGACGGAGCTCACGGCGGCTCTCGGGATGTACAGTTCTCCGTACAGCGCGGCCGCGGCCGGCCAGGGCTACGCCAGCTACCTCCCGTACAGCACCGACCCACCCGCTATATACTCGACGCTGGTATGTGGTGCATTTTAATCCAATTGTTTTTTGTTTGGGTTTTTTTTTTAATTAAGATTTTGCGTTTCATCGATCGACTCCTCAGCGTCTGAACGTTCTATCGATTACTTTTCGTTGTTTATAACACCAATCAGATGAGTACTGAAGTAACTTTGAATAATAAGCGCAAACGACGCGATAAAGGTATTCTCTTTAGACCACTTTTTTGTTCTAGAACTTAAAAAGATATTTTACTGCATTGTAAAGATTTTGCATCGGAAATAATATAGAACAAAAAAACAGGTAGAAAATAATTAGGCCGTAAAATACAATTTATGCGTTACACTTATACATTTATGCTTCCAATAAATAAAAAGAAACTGGGCTATTCTAAAACTTTAGTTCAATAGATAGACAACTACATAATATATGCTTGACTGATTCTGACTTTTAATTTTTGTACAACGCGTTTCATTTGTAGACTCCCCAGTATGAGGTTAAGGAGGGGACAAGGAGCCTTCACAGTGGGTTAGCCCAACACCACGCGTACTATCAATACGACCATTCACTGAGCCAGTACCAGTATGACAGGTAAGAGTTACGGTAACACATCAGTATAAAGACATTACACTCTTCAAGACAAGATTTTAAAACAGTAGGACATATGAATTAGTTATGGATTTCAACAATGTCTTGCTACACTTAGGAAAGGTGGATGTCGTCTATGGTCAGCCACTGAACTCTAACATTACATTTGTGACCACGATGTGTTTTTTTTTTTTTTTTTTCTATTAATGCATAAAAGTGTAGGAGTAAAAAAATTCACATAGATACCTTTCTTCAGGTATGGGACTGTGGACTTTAACAGCACAGCCAGGAGGAAGAACGCCACTCGAGAGACTACAAGCACTCTCAAAACGTGGCTTTACGAGCACCGGAAAAATCCGTACCCCACCAAGGGCGAAAAGATCATGCTGGCCATCATCACCAAAATGACCCTCACGCAAGTGTCCACCTGGTTCGCCAACGCCAGGAGGAGGCTAAAGAAGGAGAACAAGATGACCTGGACACCCAAGAGCAAGGCTGGAGATGACAAGAAGGAGAACTTGGATAAGACAGACCAGGAGTGCGTCACCAAAGGTCTCTACTTCCTGTTATTATCAGTTTGATCTGTACTTAAATGCCAATGACACCTGGAGTTATCTTAGCAAGAATAATGACACCTGAAGGTAGTTTAGTAATAATAATTACACCTGAAGTTACTTAAGAAAGAATAATAACACCTGAAGGTACTTTACTAAGAATAATAACACCTGAAGGTAGTTTAGTAAGAATAATATCGCTGAAGTTATTTTAGTAAGAATAATAACACCTGAAGGTAGTTTAGTAAGTTACAAAAATGTGCTGATCTTTTTTTTGAGTTATTGATAGTTTGCTTGTTAATAGTTAATCTGCTTTTGTTACTAAAATGATTAATGAGACCGAGGTATTTTTCCCAGTGTTTCTGAGAGCAGATATCTCCATTCTTATTCCGACTCTAAAGATTGCAAAGAGGACCTGCACCTCAGTGACTTGGATGACATTGAGGACGAGGACGAGGACTGTGACAAACTGGACATGGAGTGCGAGAAACGCGGACAGGACACACCAACTCTCAACCCGCCTCTCCTGTCCACATCCAGCCCTGTGAAGAAGGACTGCGAGCTGCCCATCTCTACCAACTACCCCGCTTTCCCCCATGGCCTGAAACACATGCCGTCTGTCACGCCCGGCTGCGTGGACCCCCTGGGCCCCAAGCGGTGCCTGTCACGGCCTCCCGTTTTGCCTGCCTCTGTCTGCCCTGCTCCCCTCTCCCACTTCCAGGGGTCGGAGCACAAGCCGCGGATCTGGTCCCTAGCCCGGACCGCTTCTGATGCCGGGACGGTGTCAGGAAGTCAGCCCGGGATGGAGTTAAGGACCGGGGGCAGAGCCAGGAACTGTCAGGTACAGGCGGCCCGGACGCTGGGAGGTGCCGGGCAATGCAGGGGCGCCAAGGGCCTCCAGGAGCCCACAAACGTGGGCCACACAGAGAGCCTGATGGAAGAGGAGGTGCAGGAGTGGAGTAAGGTGTACAGCATGGCTGGATACAGAGAACTACAACTCTATTGCTCCTCCCACCAGGCTGTGACCGGATCATGCCAGTATTCCAACATGGAAGGTATAGCATCTCAATGTAATTATTTCCAAACAGTGCATCATGAAATGGCATTTTAGTGACCTTATTGACCTTGTTTTATTAAAACCTGCAGGTTACAGACATGCCCTGTATGGTTCTTTAAAATTTTTCTTTTGTAGTGTTTCAAATGGTAACATAACAGTAGCATAGTTCTGTTGCTATTATAAATTATTCTTTTTCATTTTTACATTTTTATTTATTTATTTTCCAAATTCAAGGCAAACTGGACCATGCATTCAGAGCTGACCATCTCAGGTGTGTGTGTGAGTTTACATTTGGCATACTGGGACTGTGTCTTCTGTGCATTGTAGGGTTCTGCACTGGTATATTAGGACTCTGTCCTGTGTCATTTGAAGGGTTCTGCACTGGGAGTACTGGGACTGTGTCCTGTGTTGATTGTAGGACTCTGTACTGGGTGTACTGGAACTGTCCTGTGTGGTTTTGGGGATTCTGTACTAGGAGTACTGGGACTGTGTCCTGTGTGGATTGTAAGCCTCTGTACTGGGTGTACTGGGACTGTGTCCTGTTTGGATTTTAGGACTCTGTACTGGGTGTACTGGGATTGTGTCCTGTGTGGTTTTTAGGGTTTTGTACTGGGTATACTGGAACTGTGTCCTGTGTGGTTTTTAGAATTCTGTACTGGGAGTATTGGGACTGTGTCCTGTGTGGAGTGTAGGACTCGGTACTGGGTGTACTGGATCTGTGTCCTGTGTGGTTTTTAGGGTTTTGTACTGGGTGTACTGGAACTGTGTCCTGTGTGGTTTTTAGGATTCTGTACTGGGAGTACTGGGACTTTATCCTGTGTGGATTGTAGGACTCTGTAGTGGGAGTACTGGTACTGTATCCTGTGTGGTTTTTAGGGTTTTGCTGTGGAGGGACGTCTGAAGCAGAGTCTCCTGTGCTTGGTGACACATGTGTAACACTGCAGGATTCCAAGGCAACCACTGTCAGACCAGTGATGAAGAGATGAAGTAGGTGAGCACACCTCAGACACACACACACACACACACACACACACACACACACACACACACACCTAGTTATTAAAAGACATTTATAAAGTTTCTTCAAAAAAGTTTTATGTCCACAGAAGCCACAGACGAGAGCACATCTGTGTTTTCATTAAAATAAAAATTCATAAATCTAGTGATCTTGGATTACAGTTTATTGGAAAATGCTACAGTCATTCAGCAAACGCGGGTGCGTCGTCACTGACACCTAAACACATTAATGAGATGCTTGATTTAGCAGATTCAGACAAAATGGATCAGTATAACTGGATCACTTATATTTAATCTATTGCTCAACCGAACAAAAAGGCCTGCTGTAATTCCTCCGTGTGTGTGTGTGTGTGTGTGTGTGTGTGTGTGTGGTGTGTGTGTGTGTGTGTGTGTGTGTGTGTGTGTGTGTGTGTGTGTGTGTGTTTAATGACAAGTTATATATGTAACGAATAAATTCTGCGCAAAATTCTTGCAATACCGCGTGCTATTCCGCGTGCGCATTTGTTCAGTCATTCTGCATTTCTATCTTCAGGATGACGAAGGCGCTACCATTAAGCACTGGGACGTGCAACTTCAATTATGCACTAGAGACCTGAAATGAAGAACAAAGCTCGTGGCAGCTGAAACTCGGGATCTGAGCGCGGGACCGGGCGCTCAGATGGAACTGTGAAATCCGAGGTAGCCATAATTTTGCACAAATCTGATTTCGAAGGTGTTGATGACTTTATGCAACGTTTTAAAAATGCAACTGTTATGAAAAAAAAACTGTGCGTACTTTCTGATGTCTGCAATGGCAATCGTAGTTTAGTAGTCTTACTTATCTATTTATTGCTTAATTATTAATTTACTATTTATTTGGTGCCATGCGTCTTCTCGGTGTTTTGTTGTGTAGATTATTTCCTGTGGTCACGTGCTGAATGTTCCCTGTGTTTTGGTTTCTGGAGGACAGATGTAAATCTTATCGTTAGTGTTTTGTTTGCTTATTAACTCAGTAAGATGAAAACTGGAGCCTGGAGTGTATTCTCAAGGAAAAAAAAACAAAAAACATCGTGAATGGGCCTATCCGTGTTCCGTGTTTGCCATTTCTAAACTATTTTATAAGAATGCATTTTTCAAAGACTGTCGTTTCTGTGTCATGATTTCTCTGCCTACAAATGGGCCAATTAAAACATTTGAAGCACCGCACTTGATCAAAGTTTATCTCTTTGACTCGGCGTATGGTGCCAGGACGTTGCTGGAAGGTCATAATTCAGTCGAGGACGTGAATGAACTCTACAAGGCATAGAAGAAAGGGGACATTATTCCCTCTTTGTCGTTATTTAATCGGTAGTGGCATCAAACACTTTGTTAAAGTTCAGACTCGCAACAAGGATAGAATACGTTATGAATGCAGCATTGTCCTCCGGGCACAAAGCAGCCCCGGCCGTCTCATCCGCCATCCCTCGTGTGTTTAAAAACGGGGCAGCTGACTGGGGCGCCCGTTAAAACGAACTTGCAGCACGCGGCCAAACACCGTTCAGTTTCTCAGACTGAACACAATTCATCTTTACTAAAGAATGTGTAGCCATAGTCCGAGTGGGTAAATAACTCTGTTAGCAAAAGACAGGCCCGTTCCTGAAGGATCCCAACAAACTTTTAGTGTAAGGCAAAGACAAAGAGCGAAGACTGACCTACAATTTAGAAGCCAGTAAAGTAAGATAGCGGCACATAAATATTGTTGCTGGTCCGACTGGGAGGATTGAAGCATGTAATGAAAACATTAGTGTCCGTCTGAGGTCTATTACTAGTCCGTTAGCGGCTGTGTACTTCCAGACAACCCCCAGCCACAACGAAGTCGGTTATAATAACGACGTAAGCGACGGGCGCTCCTGTCGCATCCATCGGATAAACCGATAAGGTGTTGGAAAAGCTGCCACTAGCGCTAACATCTCTAGCCTGAGTCTGGGCCTCCACACTTACAAACAAGGACATTCAGAATTATTGAGCGTGCAATAACTGGTTTTTAAAACATTGGTTATTATCAAGAATAGGGCTGAAATTGAATAGCCTGTGTTTTTTGTCCTACGCTAAGTGTAAAATAAAAGCGGTCGGTGAAACTGGTTGAAATCTGGACGCGATGAAAGTGGTTTAAGATGACCTACAAGATCTCCAACAGGCGGAGTGAGCCTGTTTCGGCTAATATGCCTACGTATAATCTCATTCTGAATACTATTCTGATTAAAAGAAAATCGGACCTGCACGTGGTCGATAATAACATGAAAAAGAATTTAAGAGCCTGTTATTTAATTTTTAATGAAAAAAGTGCTCCTCCGGAATTGAAAAATCATTATAGCCACGATCAGTTTACGTGTTGGGTCACGTGTGATTTATCTACGGGCCTGTTCCAATTCATCTGAATCGCCAAAGATTAAAACGTGACACAGCACAAATGTAGCGGGATGCACGAGCCGTCCTCTGCTCGTTTCTTCTGCGATGAAAAAAAAATGCTAGAGGACTCGCGCGCAGGCTACATAAATAGCTTACCTTTGGCGTGTATTAAATATTTAAAGGAAAGTTAATTAAAACGGAGGCTGTAGAGAAAAGCTGCCAAACATTATTGAAGGTAATGATGCATGCGCGATGGGATTAGCGCGGTAGTCCTATACCTGGGGGAGCCAACAATAACGGAGCAGCGGGCTCACGGGCTCGCGGGCTCACGGGCTCAGGCAACAACTAATAGATCAATTAAGAGGCTGTCTTACACAGGTTTACATGACATTAAATCAAGACGCGAGAGAGAGAGAGAGAGAGAGAGAGAGAGAGAGAGAGAGAGAGAGAGAGAGAGAGAGAGAAAACGGAATAAGTTTGAACAATGTTTGTGTTCTCCTCAGATGTATAATGTTTTATTTAAGTAAGTTGCGACATTTCACTACTGTTTTGTTGTTTTTTTCTTTGTTTGTGTGTGTGTGTGTGTGTGTGTGTGTGTGTGTGTGTGTGTGTGTGTGTGTGTGTGTGCTGGTTTGTTTTGGGCTTTTTTCCGTCATTCGTATTGTTCATTATCCTAATGGACCGATGCAGGCTGTGCATAATGTATAGTGCATTGGTGTATTAGATAATCCTGTGTAATTAACTTAAGGAAATGCTTTATTCTGAAAACACTTCTATCAATAAAATTGACAAAGAATCGATTTTGAATGAATCATTAAATGGATCAGTCATAGTCATGTTAATCTGAGTGAGAACATATTTAGAGTACCCTCAACACTTCGCAGACAGACAAAAAAAAAACTATTATTGTTGGTCTCGGTTTACAACAAACACGCAAGCAACTTCATACACGTTTCTCTTCAGTCTACATTCCTGTTTTGATTTTCTCCGGGGTGTTGTAGCGACAACAGCCTACAGTCTAATCCAAAACACATTTCGGATAATCTCACAATAACAGAGACAAAAAACAAAGAAGTTTTAACAACGAGTAAACAAGTACTGTGGGAAAGGCCGACCGAGTGACACCCTCTTGGAGTCTCTCGCGTGATTGGGAAAATTGGTACTTGAACCGCGAATGTGCTGTCGGGCGAGCGCACGCGTGCGTCACGACGCATGGTCGTGTCCGCTGACCGGATGAGACAGCACGGGGATCCCACACGTGCGCAATCGCGACACTGTTGCACTTGTTTTTTTCCCTTTTAGTTCTTTGCATGGCGACATTCCCCGGCACACCTTTCCAGCATAATAGCCAAATAATACCCGTATAGCAATCAGAAATAAACCTTTCTACATTCAGAAAGACGTCTGTGAAACGAATGACAGGTTTTACATCAAGGACTACAGATGTAATGATGTCACTGACCTGAACACAGAGAGACCCTTTCCTTAGCCACTGTTTCCTTGTAACTTATCATTTTAATAACCTTATACATACCTTGCATACTAATACTTTAATAACCATCAGGCTATTAGACAACCCGATTTAAATCACTACCGAATCTCTGGACTAATGTCACATATTAGTTTGCATATGTACAGGAGCACATGCTTATATTAGGACAGTCACTGGCAGACTTAAGAATGACATTTAGAGAAAATTTAAGTCAATTCTTTTAAAACTGTGATGCATCTATTTCTTAATGCAATCCGTAAGTTTCTTCTAAAGCAACAGAATACGCTGGCAGAGAAGACAGTGATCCAGTCTGCTTCTTCCTGATTATTAATATATCTGATCAAATGTGTATTTGCCTGTTAAACTGATAAATTATTATATATGTTTAAAAAAACTATGTTATGCTGTAACATTTTAGGCAGTCAGCCAAATGACATCCTTGTCTCTTTCACATACTAAGAAAAACTCGTCTATAATGGTCAATTCCTCCAACTTATCTAGTGTCAAAGGTCAATGGAAGGTTAACCATTGCAAAAGTAGGTTAGGAACCGGCCAGTTGGTTCTGGAGGGGCAGTAATGGCCAGTTCTGTCTAATAAGGGACATAACGCCCGACGGCGATTTGCCCAAGGTGGGGCAAAGAGGACCCGGACGGAGGTGCCGTCTGATGTGAGCTGCGAGGACGGTTCCGGGTTCGAATGTTGATGAGGGGGACAGCAAGTGCACCTCATTACGTTTTGTCAAAGGGCATCATGAAAAGTGGGCAAGCCTTTGTCCTCGTGATGTCTCCCATCGTGGAAGTTCCTGGTCGCCATGTCGTGACAAGGGTCTCCGCTCGGCGGCTGGGGCCCCGCGGATGGAGCGCCGCCTTTGCGTAATCCCCGTTCCCCCAGTGAGCCGATCCGTGTGCTCTCAAACTTCCAATGCACTTGGGGTAAATGGGACCATTCAGGCCCAAGGATGACGGGCCGGCCCAAACACGGCAGAGGTGCACAGCATTCCCTTACCTCCTCCACCTGCTGCTTCCTCGTGATCTCTCAGCTCCGAACCAGATCCTGACTCAGCAGAACCAAACATGGGACAGCAGGGACATGATGTAACCAGGGTCAAATTTAAGCAAACGGGTCAGAGGGGAAATGTTGCAAATTGTGAGAACACTGTGTGTAGTTAAGGTGAGAATAACCCTGCAACACACCCCTTATGATGAAGTTGTCATTCTGCTCACCTACAGAACAAATCAGGCTTCAACACACCAACATAATTGTAAATGCCCATTAATTGTTAATTGCTCATAACTGTAAATGTTAATTGTGTTTGTGTGTGTTAGAGTGTGCTTGTGTGTGGGTTTGTGTGTGCTATTTTTTTAATGTCTTTTAGAGTGTTTATGTGAGTTAGGGTGTGTTTGTGTGTGAGAGTGTGCTTGTGTGTGTTACGGTGTGTTTTTGTGTGTGCATTAGGGTATGATTATGTGTGTTAGGGTCTGTCTGTGCATGTTAGAGTGTTTGTGCATGTTAGGGTGTGTTAGACTGTGTTTATGTGTGTAAGAGTGTGTTTGTGTGTGTTAGAGTGTGTATGTGTGTTATGGTAAGTTTATGTGTGTTAGAGAGTGTGTGTGTGTGTGTGTGTGTGTGTGTTAGGGTGTGTTTTTTTTGTGTGTTTTAGAACACAAACACATAAAACACACATAAACTCACTCTAACACACACACAAATGTCATTTCAAAGTTCTACAAAGGACTAAATTTGCCTTGTTCTCATTGTATTTCTTATTAACCACTACAAAAAAGTGTCCAAATATGTCTAAATTCAGTATGTAATATTACTTTTACAAGGCACAGAAATTATGTCCATACTACTTTTAATTAATGCAGAGCCAATTTGCTCAAAATGTGCTACTTTTGTAAGTAGAATTTAAAAATTCTTATTTTAATGCATATTAAATTAGATTTTGCCACCCGATTAGAGACAATTCTATTCCTAGTTTTTACATGCTATAAATGTCCAAACAACTAAACCCTCATACTGAATAAGGATTTAAATGACTGATGGAAACTACTAAACTAAAGGCCAACTCATATCACGTGATGTGTCCATTGGTGTGTATCACATATGATCATCACAAGGGTGAATGTGTGTGTATATATGGGCAGTCACACTGCTTGGTGGAATATGTAAACTATAAACTGTACTCAGGCCTACAGAGGAGATCTCTCTCTCTCTCTCTCTCTCTCTCTCTCTCTCTCTCTCTCTCTCTCTCTCTCTCTCTCTCACACACACACACACACACACACACACTCACATACACACACACACACACACACACACACACTCACTCACTCACTCACACACACACACACACACACACACACACACACACACACACACACACACACACACACACACACAGTTTGCTTGCGCGTGCCATTTCATAAGTAGGGCAAACACTTCCTAATCACAGTCCCTGGTCTACCAGACATGGCTGCTGCTTCAGCTCCACAGTTAGGACGGCCGTACTAAAAAAAGATTACAACGTCTACCGTAGCATGAGCAGCTGAACTGTTGGGCTAATTAGGGCCGCTCACAGCAGGTCTACAGTCAGTGTGTGGGTGGTGTACGGGTGGCACGTGGGTGGTGTGTGGGTGGTGCACGGGTGGTGCAGGGGTTTGAACTATGGCATGGAGATCCACACAGTCTTACAGCTTGTTATGCCTGTGGGTCAGAGGTGTGTAATTCTTAAGTTGTACACACTCTGCGTATGGCTGGGGGTGTGAGAATGGAAAACGAACACTTGCACAGTGTGTGTTTTCATGTCAGGGAAACTCCTTGGTGATGTGTTCTTAGAATAGCAGACCACTTTCCTTGCAGTGACATTTCGAAATTATCACCAAGTATGATTATCACCGTGGCATATGAAAACCGACACAGACAGCGTAATTTAGGGGTGGGGCGGAGTCTGAAGTTGATTCCAGACTGCAGCGGTTACCTGCAGCTGTAGTTTCCGCAGGGTATCCACAGGTGGACCCAGTACGTGCCGTTACGGCAGAAGCGTACCAATTATCGCGAGGCCTTAGAACCACGTGCTCCAGCGCGAGGGCGACATCAAAGCCTGGCAGCCCCAACAAGCCCACCGCGCGTACAGCCCAGACGAGGTAAACTGCGCACTGCAGCATGCTTTCCCGGCTCAAAGCGCAGGACCACACATTGTCACAGCTCAATTTTAGATCAGGCTGCCATAAACCGGAGCCATCATGCGCGTGTGGGGTTTTCGCCCGGTTATAAAAGCCCTCCGGGCGGCGGCCGATGACAGAGCCGCGTAATTACGCGTTTTATGGAGCGCCGCCTTGCAGCGAGCACCGCGTGCTCAGCAGTCCCAGTCGCGGCCTCGCCGGCCACTTTCATGTGGGGAGCGCGCACGGTGCTGCAACTTGCCCGTTTCAAAGGTGGGCTGACAAATATTTACGACCTGACGTGGAGTCACGTATAATCAGCCCTTGTGAACGTTTCAGAGGAATCTGCTATTGGAACGCGTTTATCTTTTACATTATAAATGATCCTTTCACGGAGATTGCGAGCCTTCATGTGGTTGGCCGAAAATAATAAATGACACATCTCCGTGGAATCGCCTATGATGAAGGCGTACCAGCAAAGGCTGCACTTAATGGCAGAATAGTAGAAATAAATCAGTGACCCCCTCTGCTGGCTACATACGGAACTGCACTTACTGTGTTCAATTGCAA
>NC_137519.1:14185000-14187500 GCF_041902795.1 Electrophorus electricus
GTTCAGAACAGTGAGACAGGGTCTTCACACACTGAAGAACAGTGAGACAGGGTCTTCACACACTGAGAACAGTGAGACAGGGTCTTCACACACTGGTTCAGAACAGTGAGACAGGGTCTTCACACACTGAAGAACAGTGAGACAGGGTCTTCACACACTGAAGAACAGTGAGACAGGATCTTCACACACTGAAGAACAGTGAGACAGGGTCTTCACACACTGAAGAACAGTGAGACAGGGTCTTCACACACTGAAGAACAGTGAGACAGGATCTTCACACACTGAAGAACAGTGAGACAGGGTCTTCACACACTGGTTCAGAACAGTGAAACGGTCTTCACACACTGGTTCAGAACAGTGAGACAGGGTCTTCACACACTGAAGAACAGTGAGACAGGGTCTTCACACACTGAGAACAGTGAGACAGGGTCTTCACACACTGGTTCAGAACAGTGAGACAGGGTCTTCACACACTGAAGAACAGTGAGACAGGGTCTTCACACACTGAAGAACAGTGAGACAGGGTCTTCACACACTGAAGAACAGTGAGACAGGATCTTCACACACTGAAGAACAGTGAGACAGGGTCTTCACACACTGAAGAACAGTGAGACAGGGTCTTCACACACTGAGAACAGTGAGACAGGGTCTTCACACACTGAGAACAGTGAGACAGGGTCTTCACACACTGGTTCAGAACAGTGAGACAGGGTTTTCACACACTGAAGAACAGTGAGACAGGGTCTTCACACACTGAAGAACAGTGAGACAGGGTCTTCACACTGGTTCAGAACTGCTTAGTTGCATACTCCACTCCCCTCAGTACTGAGGCAACTTTCATTAATTGATTTTTGGAGTACTCCCTTTTAGCAGCTGTACGCGTGAAATATGAACCCTTCACCACTGAGAGCATTACTTCCTTTTTGCTCCGCCTTCTTTTCCCCCCCATTTACATCGCAACTAATGATCCGGGGAGGGAGTGTGTTTGAAATTCTCCACGGTAACCATTTTCATAATTAAACAGTTCTAATTCTAGAGCTTTGGCCCACTCTAAGCAAACAGGCATCAGGGCATAGAGTGAGAGAGAGAGAGAGAGAGAGAGAGAGAGAGAGAGAGAGAGAGAGAGAGAGAGAGAGAGTGGGGGGGCAGAGAGTGAGAAGGAGAGAGAGAGGGAGGGGGAGAGAGTGAGAGAGAGAGAGAAGGAGAGAGAGGGAGAGAGAGGGAGAGAGAGAGAAAGAGAGAGGGAGAGAGCATTCCAACACCCTTCACTATAATGTCGATGGTAATAATGTGTGAGGAGGACACTCTGTGCTCATTAGGAGGTAAATTGAGGGCATTTGTTTGTACAGGATCTGAAGAGGTTTATCAAAGCACATGGTCAGTCACATTTAATAATGTGGAGGTAATACACACTTAATGAGTTATTTCAAATTATTCAGAATGTGTGTTGGCAAAACAAACATCCACAGGGATTATTAATGTATCATAAGCAAAAGATTTCTTTCCTTTAACGGTGTTTGAAGCAAATTATGAAACCAGCAAAGAGCTGCTTCGTGGTCTGTGTGTGTGTCTGTCTGTGTGTGTGTGTGTGTGTGTGTGTGTGTGTGTGTGTGTGTGTGTGTGTGTATGTGTGTGTTTTGTGTACACATGTGCAAATGTCTCCAACAGAGGGGGGAGTCCAATAATTGCTACTTTGGGCTTTGGTCTTGGTGTAATATATTACACCCGTGTTCTCTTATATTGTCGATTTCCAGTGCCTGACACTAGTTGAGAATTCATCACCTTCTGACAGCCTGCCATTACAAAGAATTATATCAGAAAAAATTACACATATTGTTAGTTATGAATATCAACACATTTCTTAGGAGAGGCAGAACGAATGGGCCTGAAAGAGCCCCAGACACCAAAAGCTCTGCTGGCCGTGTTTAAATTATTAAAGTAGCTGGACAGAATTATTGCCCATATATGTCTTCCCTCATTCTTCTCTCCATAAACATGTTGAGTTGGAGGTACTTGACATTCCGCACGGCTTGTAATGTAAACGACGAGTTGTATTCCTCCGCCCCCAATATTTCAGCAGCCAATGAGGTGATCAAGCAGAAGGAACCAGGCGGCTACAGGTGGGGGTCAATTATCATTTGAATAATCGGGCGGCTGCCGACGGCTCGGAGCGCCCGTGAAGTGTGACACCTTTCTATCTTCATGCATTTCAATGAAGTCAGACTAGTACATAAAAGGTTATCACCTAGGAAACATATTTGCCTAAGCACAAGTTAAACGCCTGAGCCAGATCCGCATAGATATTCAATTTAGCCAGTCAACCCTGACCTATAAATATTTCAACAAAACCCAGTGAGGATGATTTTCTCTCTCTCTCTCTCTCTCTCTCTCTCTCTCTCTCTCTCTCTCTCTCTCCCTCCCTCCCTCCCTTCCACCCGTCTTTGATCCAATTCCATTTCAGCTGCAGGAGATACGGGGAGGAGGGAAGAGGGGAATGAGG
>NC_137519.1:14200000-14227500 GCF_041902795.1 Electrophorus electricus
TTTAAGGAGGGAAAAGCCAGATGGGCCTGGTAGAGAATGTGTGAAGGGTGAAGGTCATCAGAGTTGGAGGTTAGAAGACCCCAGGATGTCAGATATTACTGTGTGAGCACATAAGACCAAGGCCGTGTGTGTGTGTGCACGCCTGTGTGTGTGTGTGTGTGTGCGAGCGTGTGGGGGGGGGGGGGGGTGGATGTGGTTGTGTGTGTGTGTGTGTGTGTGTGTGTGTGTGTGTGTGTGTGTGTGTGTGCGTATGTGTGTGTGGGTGTGTATGGGGGGGTGTATGGATGTGGTTGTGTGTGAGTGTGTGTGTGATCAGAGGGTGTGTCATTATGAATGGTCTCTTCTGGCTTGGGTCTACTGTATAAACAGTTCTGTAATTGGGAACTAGCTGCCACTTTCTACAAGGCAATCACTACAAGTCTTAAAGGGCAACCATTCACAGATGGCATGTATTAGCTTAGCATTTGAGCACAGAAAAACAGACTATACAGGGCATTAGCCTATTAGCTAGCTGTAGACTTATTTAGTGGACTCATTTATGACCCTGCAATAATGCTATGGAAACCTGACAAAATATCATATAAATATGCACCTAAATACATTAATCCTAACCAATTCCTAAATTCATCCACATTAACCAGTTCATTTTTCCTCAATGAAGCCATGACCATGGGTCATGTGATGTCAGCACAGTGCATTATGGGTGTTTTAGAGTAGCATCCTTTGCAGTGCATTGTGGAATTTCATGAGTTCATCAAATAATGGATAGGATGTGGTTTTGGCATGTAATTCATAAAAAACAGACCCCACAGGTGTAGACGGTGGTGTCGGTATCAACTACAGGCCAGCAAGATACAGGAGAAGCAGGCTGCGTATGGTACCATTTTAATCTGCCTGTCTGGGAGGTTATCTACCCAGACCTCTGGAGAGAGAGGACCCCCGAACATCAAAGACACCAGCAGGCCTTGTGTGGCTGCTAATTTCTCTGAGAGACAGAAAAAAAAAGAGAGAGAGAGAGAGAGAGAGAGAGAGAGAGAGAGAGAGAGAGGGGGGGGAGAGAGGGAGAGAGACATATAAAGAGGGAGAGAGGGCGATACAGAGAGAGAGAGAACAGACACTATCCTTCTACTTCAAAGCTGTCTAAAGCCTGAAAAGGTCGGTCTGGGGTTTGGCGTGGATCTGTAGAGGTGAATGAGAATCAAGAAGAGCTGCCTTCAGAAGTCAGACGAGCACTTTTAACCCCACCCACCTCCACCACCCCTCATACACACTCACGCTCTCTCACACACGCATGGCCAAGGGTGTACGCATCCTAGACAAAACAAAAAACACAAAAACAAAAAACAAGAAAACGGACTAATGGTGTCAAGAGGTTCAATTACCGAGAGGCTTAATTACCAAGAGGCTCACCTGTGGGAAGAGCAGAAGGAGACGATGTACCAACAGCAGCCTGCGTGCTCAGGTGGACACACCTCTCACACAGCCTGTCACACCTGCACAACCCTCACCTGGAATGAGGCAGCCAGTGATGGCTTGTGTGATAGGTACGCCCATGTGTGCTTCACACTTCACACACGCATGCGCACTTTACAGGCGCATGCACACTTCATTTTCGGTGTCCTTTTTAGGATGAGTAGCTCTTTTTAACGCAGTGATCACAGAGCTTAGCGGTTTGAGACAACCTGTTCCTTCCTGTCTCATACTAAAGCAGGCTAACTCTGCAGGGAGGCTTTGCTCAGTGCTAACGGTGTTAGCATGCTGGGCTACATTAGTGCTGATACTCACTGCTGGGAAAGACAAAGAATAAAGAATCCTCTAATTAAGTCAAGTGTAGGACACTGTTAAGTATGCATGCTCTCTCTCTCTCTCTCTCTCTCTCTCTCTCTCACACACACACACACACACACACACACAGACATTTTCTCAGATTTATAGTTTTATTCTTAGCCTGCCTTTGCTAAGCAAGAATAATTTCACAGGAATGAAGAACTGGAGAATAAAGAAGTCTTTCTCTTTTTCAGATTTTGAAAATCAGCACTGTTCAAATTAGGAGGTCAGCAGTTTATGTTTGAAAGTGAAATAAGTTAAGAAAACTCACATTTTGTTACATTTTGCCTTGCGAAGACAATGAATGGTCTCTTTGTTTCAACAATTACAACGATCACAGTCCCAGTGCACAGGACACCAGCACAGTACAGCATGACACCAGACACTGCACAGAGATTAAACACAGCTCAGCATGGCACCAGACACTGCACAGAGATTAAACACAGCTCAGCATGGCACCAGACACTGCACAGAGATTAAACACAGTACAGCATGACACCAGACACTGCACAGAGATTAAACACAGCACAGCATGGCACCAGACACTGCACAGAGATTAAACACAGTACAGCATGACACCAGACACTGCACAGAGATTAAACACAGCTCAGCATGACACCAGACACTGCACAGAGATTACACACAGCTCAGCATGGCACCAGACACTGCACAGAGATTAAACACAGCTCAGCATGGCACCAGACACTGCACAGAGATTAAACACAGCTCAGCATGGCACCAGACACTGCACAGAGATTAAACACAGTACAGCATGGCACCAGACACTGCACAGAGATTAAACACAGTACAGCATGACACCAGACACTGCACAGAGATTAAACACAGCTCAGCATGACACCAGACACTGCACAGAGATTAAACACAGCTCAGCATGACACCAGACACTGCACAGAGATTAAACACAGCTCAGCATGACACCAGACACTGCACAGAGATTACACACAGCTCAGCGTGGCACCAGACACTGCACAGAGATTAAACACAGCTCAGCATGGCACCAGACACTGCACAGAGATTAAACACAGCTCAGCATGGCACCAGAAACATCTGACCGCGAGCAACACCTGCCCTGCTTCCTTCACAGAGCCAAATCAGACCTCACTTGAATCATATACAACTGTAACACTGTAGCTGATGTCTTCAAGTGGACATTAAAGGAGGAAGAAGCATTGTTTGCCACAAAATGTTAAACATCTTTAAGAGACATAGATGCCTTTGACATGCTGAGTCAAAGGTATAAGCGAAGCATCACGGGAAATGTTTGAATTAAAGATTTATATCACATCCCTTTATTTTGCTCAGTTTCATTTTTGCCTTGAAGCTGCATAATGTGTGTGTGTGTGTGTGTGTGTGTGTGTGTGTGTGTGTGTGTGTGTGTGTGTGTGTGTGTGTGTGTGTGCGTGCGCGTGCAAACATGTTGAACTTCATTTTGACACTAGTGCTTTGATGAGGTTTGAAGGAGGTTTTTTGCTCCATTTTTTGCTCCATTTGCTTCAATTACCAATTAGTCCAAATATGTTCCATCATCGCTTTTCTCCTCCTTTAACAAAACACGCTCCATGTTCAAAATCGCTTCAGGGCTCAGTGTGATGGCACTGTTCATAGCAGCCTGAGGCCAAACCAAACAGAATGTCCACTTTTTCCTCATCTCTGTCTGTCTCTCTCTCTCTGTCTCTCTATCTGTCTGTCTGTCTGTCTGCCTGTCTGTCTGTCTCTCTCATGCTCACACTCCCCCTCCCCAGCTCATGGGAGGTAGGTAAAATCAAGCTTCACAACACATTTCCCAAATGATACTGAGAGACGCCATAATGGAAAGCACTCTGAACAATCACTCTCAAAGTAATGTACACACACACACACACACACACACACACACACACACACACACACTCCAAGGAACAGAACTAATCTATCAGATTGACAAATTCAGTAAATGTGAATTTTCTTTGCCAGAATAAATCCTACAGAATGGATTTTGTTTCCCCTAAAATCCGTTTTCTTCTCTACGTCTTTCTCTGAATGTGACTGGCAAATCAATTACACAGAATCGAATGCATATCCATCATATCAGCGCAGACAAACTGCAGGACATCACTGACCACTGTCTGCAAGAAGAGATTTATTTTAGTTGTTTTTTTTTTTTTAACTGAAATGTGCAAATGACATAAAGTTATTCATTGATCACTTTACTTTAAAATTCACCTCTGAATTATAAAAAGACTCGTCTACCACCAAGTGTGAATTCTTGTAGTCTTTTCAAATTATAAACAGTATTTACCTGATATACTGAGTTAAGAAGTGTCAAAGCAATTTTTTTTTAATATGGAAAATGAAAATAATGACCTTCAGTGCCTGAAGAAATAAGTATTCAGAGTTGTGTGTGTGTGTGTGTGTGTGTGTGTGTCTGTGTGTGTGTAATGTAGCTACTAGATGAACTGCACTAGAAGCATTCATTCCTTTGATAAACTTTAACTGAACTGCACAATATACAGTTACGCGAGGCAGGCTATGTCAAGAAAAGCCCTCAATTTCTAATAAAACCAGATTTATGCTTATTCAAAGACAAACTGAAAACCATTCCCACACACATTAAATGCCTCTTTAGCCACCAACTAATAGTCGCTCCCCTACATAATTAATTTAATCACATTTTCGCCTTCTTTTCCGGGACCAGAACTATGAATCTAATTTCATGTCTCCTTATTGAGGGGCCTCTGTATTGCTCCGTGTATACAGACTTCATCATTGTGAATGTCTTTGTTAACTCCGGCTGCCGCGTCCGCGAGACGAGGTCTACTCTGGCTGCGGAAGGGAATACAATGAAAGCGAGAGAGAGAGAGAGAGAGAGAGAGAGAGAGAGAGAGAGAGAGAGAGAGAGAGAGACAGAGAGAGGAAGAGAGAGAGAGAGAGAGAGAGAGAGAGAGAGAGAGAGAGAAAAAACAATATGGGTAATCCGAGTTATTAAATTGGATATTGCGGTAATGCATAATCTGAAAGCCTGCCGGAAAAGGCTTTGTATAGCTAGCAAGCTGTCGCAGCCCGAGTAATTGAAAAACCAATTCAGATTTCTTATGAACGTCAGAGCCTAGGTGTTAGCAGGGAAAAGAAATGTGGGTGGATGGATGGATGGGTGGATGGATGGATGGATGGGTGGATGAAGTAGAAGGGCGCATTCATCTTTATAAGGTTATTATTTTTTCATCTTCATTCTTTCCCCCCTCCTGCCAATGAGCTATTCTCTTTTGCATAATATGATTGCATTTAGCAGGCTAATAAAGTCTAAGAGGCAGAGAGATAGACAGAGAGACAGAGCGAGAGAGAGAGAGAGAGAGAGAGAGGGAGGGAGAGAGAGGAGAGAGAGGGAGGGAGAGAGAGAGGGAGGGAGAGAGAGAGAGAGAGAGAGAGAGAGAGGGAGGGAGAGAGAGAGAGAGAGAGAGGGAGGGAGAGAGAGAGAGAGGGAGGGAGAGAGAGGAGAGGGAGGGAGAGAGAGAGGGAGGGAGAGAGAGGGAGGGAGAGAGAGATAGACAGAGAGACAGAGAGAGAGAGCGAGAGAGAGAGAGAGAGTGAGAGAGAGAGAAAGAGAGAGAGAGAGAGAGAGAGAGAGAGAGAGAGAGGGCAAAATGGGTAGAGGACTTTCTGGTTCATCGTGAACTCCCAGAATCTGCTCCCACGCTTTCTATGGTCGGGGAATTTGACTGCTGCCTGGCTCCCGTGGTATACCATGGCAGAACCATTAACAACACCGGGGTGAGTTCAGCAGTAAATCTTCCCCCAGAACAGGGACTGCATCCCAAAATTCCTCTATACGCTGTCTCTCCACACAGCGCCCCCTAGTGGCAACTCCCAGCAAGCACTGGAGCTGTACCACTACCCAAAACACAGAGGTGACTAATGACGGACAGCATCTGTCCCACTGAGTAACAGGGATGCCTGCGTTAACATTCTTGGCTGTGGCATCCGTTAGAAAGCCCTGACCTTTGAACTCCAACCCTCGACTTTCCTCCGAGGCTTGGGTCAGAATTGAGCCTTGGAAGCATTCCTGTCTGTCAAATTCATGTGGGGATATTACCTCCAAAGTTGCAACAAAAGTCAACGGTCAACCCTAAGGCAGCATTTTGGTTTCTGTATGTTTATACGATTTTTAAGATTGTGGATAGTCGGAACACGGTGACCTAAGTATATCCTCACAAGCCTTTATTGATGAGTCACACAACGAGTAAGCATGATATGTAAAACACTTGAGGAAGATTTTATAAATATTTTAGTCAACTTTATATTCGTATTAATAAAGCATTAGTGTAGTATTGCGTTGCAATTGTTTGTGATACATTTACCACACTATGAGTACATTTATCTAGCCTGAACTCCTTTCAGGGGATTTTATGCATTGTTTCCATTGTAACTCACTGTAATGGACTGCAATAGACTGTTACAGTCTACAACGGACTTGAAACGGTCTAGTAACAGATGGCATTGCAGTTGTTTAGCAGATTTTGCACCTGAGTTAATAGTTAATGCAAATGCTGTATTCACAATCTGTGGGTCCTCTTATATTTAAGAGTTATGCACACTCAGTATAACTCAGTGTATACAGCCCCCCCACCCCAGAAGTGATGTTAGAAACATGCAAATTATAGACATGGTGTTAATGTCACACAGTACACACATGCATGCTGTCTTCATCAGTCACCTGGACGATAGTCATCCATTCAGTGAATGAAGGTGAGACACTGAGACACCTTGTGTGTGTGTGTGTGTGAGTGTGTGTGGCCATGTGTGTGTGTATGTGTGGGAAGAGTATGTGAGTGGGGATATGGGTTGTGGGGTCAGCTGTGAGTGCGTGAGTGTGTGCTGACCAGATCAGGAGTGTTGGTGCGGGGGGTGTTGGTGCAGGGGTGATGGTGCAGGGGTGTTGGTGCAGGGGTGATGGTGCAGGGGTGATGGTGCAGGGGTGATGGTGCAGGGGTGTTGGTGCAGGGGTGTTGGTGCAGGGGTGATGGTGCGGGGGTGATGGTGCAGGGGTGTTGGTGCAGGGGTGATGGTGCGGGGGTGATGGTGCAGGGGTGTTGGTGCGGGGGTGATCATGCGGGGGGTGTTGGTGCGGGGGTGATGGTGTGGGGGGTGTTGGTGCAGGGGTGATGGTGCGGGGGTGTTGGTGCAGGGGTGATGGTGCGGGGGTGTTGGTGCAGGGGTGATGGTGCGGGGGGTGTTGGTGCAGGGGTGATCATGCGGGGGGTGTTGGTGCAGGGGTGATGGTGCAGGGGTGTTGGTGCAGGGGTGATGGTGCGGGGGTGATGGTGCAGGGGTGTTGGTGCAGGGGTGATGGTGCGGGGGTGATGGTGCAGGGGTGTTGGTGCAGGGGTAATCATGCGGGGGGTGTTGGTGCGGGGGTGATGGTGCGGGGGTGATGGTGCAGGGGGTGTTGGTGCGGGGGTGATCATGCGGGGGTGATGGTGTGGGGGGTGTTGGTGCAGGGGTGATGGTGCGGGGGTGTTGGTGCAGGGGTGATGGTGCGGGGGTGATGGTGCGGGGGTGATGGTGCGGGGGTGATGGTGCGGGGGTGTTGGTGCAGGGGTGATGGTGCGGGGGTGATGGTGCGGGGGTGATGGTGCGGGGGTGATGGTGCAGGGGTGTTGGTGCGGGGGTAATCATGCGGGGGTGATGGTGCGGGGGTGTTGGTGCGGGGGTGATGTGTGGGGGGTGTTGGTGCAGGGGTGATGGTGCGGGGGTGATGGTGCGGGGGTGATGGTGCGGGGGGTGTTGGACAAGGGCAGGTTAACTGTTCTCCCTCCTCCATCCATCTTTCCTTCACTCCACTGACATCCTGCGTATTGTCTCATTCATTTGTCATGTGCCCAATCAGGGAGATGAATAGGACCCTCATGATCGATGGCCTTTCTAATTATGAGCAAAAGAAATATTTACGCTCAACTTTAAATGCTGGTCTCCTTTCTGGTCACCTCTCTGTCCCACTCACACAACACACACACACACACACACACACACACACGCGCGCGCGCACACGCACACGCACACTTCTAAGCATTGTTACTCTAGGCAGCGTTTCTTCAGCGGCCAACTGCAGTAGGTCACTCGGTGTAAGGAGGGGAGAGGAGGAAAAGACCACAGGACACAAACGAGCTCCAGCACGCTCGTGTCTGTCTATTTTTGCAGCGTTTAAAACAAAGACAGCTCAGCGTCGGGAATCTCATCCATCGTAAAATCCCCACAGACGCACCCCCCCATTCAAAGGCATGCAAATGACCCAGCGGCACACACAGGGGCCGCGTTCATTCTGGATCTGCCTAATTACTCCATCTCCAAAATAACTTGCATGTTGTTTATGAGCACAGAACACAGTGAGGGCTTGTAGGAAGAGCAACTCTGGTCCAGGATACACAGCCCCACACAAACAAACAAACAATCAAAAAATCCCAAATATGGGATGACAACCCAGAAGAAAGGTTCACATGAAGCCATAAATAAAATAGGATTTTTTTATGGGGTCTACAGAATATTAATATTCTAGATTTAATTGTTTAAATTACATTTTTCATTTTATTTATCAATGTGTTTTATGTACGCCTGTTACAACACAAAACACAGCCTGTAGTTCACAAGTGCGGCCTAACACGGCGTACAGAAACGACCCAAGTACTGGTGGTTGTGAGGATGCTGAGGTATTAAAGGAAAACACTGCGTTACTGAGACAGCGTAACACAGCGTCTGTACAACGACTTTAATAAGCACCAGAGAACCGGCAGGCCCACGTGAGGGCTAATCCACAACCTTAAAGCATTTGCATTTGCCTCAGTGAGTCGCAAAGAATACTGGGAAAGAGACAGGCAGAGAGCGAGAGCGCAAGATAAAGAGAGAGAGTGAGAGAGTGGATGAGAGTGAGAGAGAGCGTGAGAGGGAGAATGTGGGAAAGGGAGAGAGAGAGAGAGAGGGAGAGGGAGAAAGAGAGAGGGAGGGAGATGTAAAAAGAACATGAATGCGTTAGGTGAGCGGAAGCCTTTAAAAAAGAATCAATTACAGTAAACGCATCAGAATCAGTCGTGCATGTAATACAGCTGATATCGGGAGTTTTCAGCTGCCTCCTCTATCCCTCTGCCATCAGCCTGGGAGATCTGCTCCTCTGCTCCACACGGGAGCCATCTTCTACACCAACACCAGCACATTATACGCCAGGAAAGCCTTTCAGCAGCGCATTAAAGAGGAATTGTTGCAACGTGCTGATATGAAATAGCAGGTAGCAGGAACACTCAGGTGCTCTAATTTCTCATACGCGGGACGTGTGAGGGAGAGAAGGACAGAACGAGCGAAGGGAGGGAGATGCTATTAAAGTGAGCTTTCCCTGTTTAATGTTATTCATGTGACTATCGGGTGAAATGAGCGTGGGACATTAGCATGAGTTGTCAATCATATTGAGTCAGTGGTGAAAGCAGACAAACATCAGAGCTTAGTAACACAAAGGCAGACTTTGAGTGTAAACGTGTGTGTGTGTGTGTGTGTGTGTGTGTAGGTATGAGTGTTTAAAGTGCTGTTTTATCTCTTATATCATCTTATAAAACAAATCAACAGAGATGTCAAATTCCAAGACCGACAACACATGAAAAACCACAACGCCATAATTATGAGTCTTCCTCCAGCTTCAAACTGAAGACCATCAGCCTGAGAGTCTTCCACCAGGTTTATAACAAGGACAATGTCTGTAGTCCAATGTCATAAAAACATATAAGTAATGAAACCAATTATGCCCAGAAGCAAGTGGTTAAATATTTTCTTCATGTCATCAGTGTATAAACCAGCAATGTTTATTAGTGTAGAACTGCAGACAGGGATCTGAGCCAGCAAGAGTGGACAGAGAGCTGTGTCCTGCGTGTGTCCTGAGCTGTGTTCTGCACTGTGTCCTGCACTGTGTCCTGCACTGTGTCCTATACTGTGTCCTGCACTGTGCCCTGCGCTGTGTCCTGTGCTGTGTCCTATACTGTGTCCTGCACTGTGTCCTGTGCTGTGTCCTGCGCTGTGTCGTATACTGTGTCCTGCGCTGTGTCCTATACTGTGTCCTGCGCTGTGTCCTGCACTGTGCCCTGCGCTGTGTCCTGCACTGTGTCCTGTGCTGTGTCCTGCGCTGTGTCGTATACTGTGTCCTGCTCTGTGTCCTGCGCTGTGTCCTGCACTGTGTCCTGTGCTGTGTCCTGCGCTGTGTCGTATACTGTGTCCTGTTCTGTGTCCTGCGCTGTGTCCTGTTCTGTGTCCTGCGCTGTGTCCTGCGCTGTGTCCTGCACTGTGTCCTGTACTGTGTCCTGCGCTGTGTCGTATACTGTGTCCTGCGCTGTGTCCTGTTCTGTGCCCTGCGCTGTGTCCTGCGCTGTGTCCTGCGTGGTCTTCCCAAGGTCGCTGCTGCAGCTGCTGTCTGCTGACATCACATAAACATTTAGCTCCAAGCACCCGTGTACGAATACAGCGTCCATGCGTTGGACAACCCCGTGAAAACGGGAGGTGTGGACAGGTCTAGCCACAGAGAGACGGAGAGGTACTGCTCGGCTTTGGAGAAAGGAGAAGGGGTGTGAGGAGCGTACAAACACATGCACCGGATGAACCGGCACTAAGAGAACATCCGGGTACGAAGTCCTCCGCCTGCCCGGCGTACGGAAAAAGTGCCGCGGCAGGCATTAAGTTCCCCAGTCATTCATTACAGCGCTGAACCCCTGTCCAGCTCAACAAAGCATCGACTTTGGAGAATTGATGACTATAAAGGAAAGGCGTCAGGGCAAAAAGGCCCGCGTGTCGGCGTGGGAGTCCGCGTGTAGGAAATGACAGCTGTGATTGATCTGACATGGCCAGCCAGATTTATCTTGCAAATGGAATAATTAAAAGTGGCAAAGAGGCGGGTGTGTCGCCCAGCTGATAGTGCGCAGAGAGGGACCGCGAGCAGGGGCACGGGCCCCAGAGGAGCCAGCTCTGGAGCAGAACATCCGCCCCAACTGTTGTGGAACAGACTGTCCTAGTCAAGGGTATGAAGCAGTCATTCGTCTTAAAAAGTGTGTGTGTGTGGCATATTGGGTCCCCTCCACCCCAACCGTGTGTGTGTGGCATATTGGGCCACCCCCCCAAACCAAGAACAGGGGCTTCTTCTCAAGGTGACTCGATGAGAGATACAGATGGGTAAGGACTAATTATTTATAATGGGAGTTTATGGAAGTGGGACAGTGAATGAGAAGAATGATGTGAAGACATAAAAGAAACAAACACAGAGTGAGTTTGTCGCCGTAGCTGCACGTGACCCATTGAATGTAGATCCTACCATGTTCTGAAAAGCAGGGTTCAGGCTCACATGGTAGTGATTTCAAAAGCAGTCTGTTTCACACACACACACACACACACCATGCAAATGCATAGTGTGCCGTCTCAGAAGAACGGGTTTTCATCACAGACTGGCGCCGTCCCGGTTCCTCCTGTTTCCGCTCAGAAGGTTTGCCAGTCTCCTCTCTACCCATTTATAATTGAGAATGTGTTCCCAGAAATCAACATTGCAAAAATATCAGCAGGATTTCCACATCACAACATTTTAGCTGGGGTGGGTTTTTTTTATTGCTGTTGTTTTTTGGGTTTTTTTAGGTCCAGAGGAATAAGTCAATTCCTGGGGGTTGTCTCTGATAATGTTTTGTTTATAACACTTTGAAAAAAATCTCAGGTCTCAGAGGAGTGAATATGTATCCCAGGTACCCATCATTCACCTGTCAATCCAGGTAACACATTTCACACTCCACCGATAAACATCCTGACCTCTCCCACCCAACACCCGCTCTGTTTCTCTCTTTCTTTCTCTCTCAGCACACACACACACACACACACACACACACACACACACACACTCACTCTAATTCAGACAGGTTAGCAACAGTATCGGAAAGTGATGGAAACAAATTGAAAAAAAGAGTGTATAATAAAATGTATCATTTTGTAGTTTATAAATGTATCTGGAAACTGAGAATGAAGGGCCAGAGTGCACATCTGCTTTAGAAATATCACCACATCTGCTTTAGAAATATCACCACATCTGCTTTAGAAATATCACCACATCTGCTATGGAAATATCACCACATCTGCTTTAGAAATATCACCACATCTGCTTTAGAAATATCACCACATCTGCTATGGAAATATCACCACATCTGCTTTAGAAATATCACCTCATCTGCTATGGAAATATCACCACATCTGCTATGGAAATATCACCACATCTGCTTTAGAAATATCACCTCATCTGCTATGGAAATATCACCACATCTGCTTTAGAAATATCACCTCATCTGCTTTAGAAATATCACCACATCTGCTATGGAAATATCACCACATCTGCTATGGAAATATCACCACATCTGCTTTAGAAATATCACCTCATCTGCTATGGAAATATCACCACATCTGCTTTAGAAATATCACCACATCTGCTTTAGAAATATCAACACATCTGCTTTGGAAATATCAACACATCTGCTTTGGAAATACAGATGTACAATTTATTCATGTTATATCACTTTTGCAGAAATATATTTCAGCTTCTGCCTCAGAAAGATTTATGATTATATGAAAAAAGCTTGTTAATACCATTTCGCACAAAATTGACTCGACAGCTTGAGGAATAAACGCACGTTTGAAAACAAAACTCAACCTCACGAAAACTGTAAAATGTGTTATGACATTTGGTTTGGATGTCCTGTAAAGTGGAGACAGGCCTTGTGAGGAATACGCAAATTCCGAGGTGCGACGTGTAATTGTGTCGCTTTAACACATTTAGTGAAGTGTTTGTCATCACCGCTGCTGTTCTCTAATCTTCCGCGTGTGGCTCTCATGTCTTGGTGTCGACAGTCTTTTAATAAGCTTCAGAAGTATTACCATGATCCACTGTGTCTCCAGCTGGGCCTGCCACAGGGGCCAGAACACAGCTCAGCCGGGAATCGCACGCCACAGCGTCCTCCTCAGGTTTCATCTGACACGAGTCCTCCAGCTGAGAGGCTCCGCGCGCTTCACACTCCTCCCCACACTCCTCCCCACACTCCTCCCCACACTCCTCTCCACACTCCTCCCCACACTCCTCTCCACACTCCTCCCCACACTCCTCCCCACACTCCTCCCCACACTCCTCCATGCTGTCATGGCGTGTGGTTCTATACAGCGTCATACCATGTGGTTCTATACAGCGTCATACCATGTGGTTCTATACAGTGTCATAGTATGTGGTTTTATACAGCGTCATACCATGTGGTTCTATACAGCGTCATAGTATGTGGTTCTATACAGCGTCATACCATGTGGTTCTATACAGTGTCATAGTATGTGGTTCTATACAGTGTCGTGGCGTGTGGTTCTATACAGCGTCATACCATGTGGTTCTATACAGTTTCATACCATGTGTTTCTATACAGTGTCATAGTATGTGGTTTTATACAGCGTCATACCATGTGGTTCTATACAGCGTCATAGTATGTGGTTCTATACAGCGTCATACCATGTGGTTCTATACAGTGTCATAGTATGTGGTTCTATACAGTGTCGTGGCGTGTGGTTCTATACAGCGTCATACCATGTGGTTCTATACAGCGTCATACCATGTGGTTCTATACAGTGTCATAGTATGTGGTTCTATACAGCGTCATACCATGTGGTTCTATACAGCGTCATACCATGTGGTTCTATACAGTGTCATAATATGTGGTTCTATACAGCGTCATACCATGTGGTTCTATACAGTGTCATAGTATGTGGTTCTATACAGCGTCATACCATGTGGTTCTATACAGTGTCGTGGCGTGTGGTTCTATACAGCGTCATACCATGTGGTTCTATACAGCGTCATACCATGTGGTTCTATACAGTGTCATACCATGTGGTTCTATACAGTGTCGTGGCGTGTGGTTCTATACAGCGTCATAGTATGTGGTTCTATACAGCGTCATAGTATGTGGTTCTATACAGCGTCATACCATGTGGTTCTATACAGCGTCATAGTATGTGGTTCTATACAGCATCATGACGTGTAGTTCCATACAGCGTCATGGCGTATAGAGCTGGAACATGTGGCAGTGTTGCGTGAAAAAGGGCTCTGATCTCTGGCTCAGCCTGAACCTTCCGAAGGAGAGAGAGAGAGAGAGAGAGAGAGAGAGAGAGAGAGAGACAGAGACAGAGACAGAGACAGAGAGAGACAGATAGAGAGAGAGACTGCATGCATCCAGTGCAGTACACTTAATTCCCGGAGGAACACCTTGCTGGGTGGAACAGAAAGGCTTCCGCAAGAAGATTAGGAATATGAACAGTAATATTCCTGCCGGCAGTATCTCCATGGACTGTGGGATTACAGAGCTCTTAGGAGATTAGCAACAGGGGAAAGGGGTTACACGTCCAGAAAACTTCTTCTTTTCAAGACACAGAGGAGACACAAGAGTGTGCATGTTATCAGAAGTGTATGAATCCCATTGACTGAAATGCACACTCACACACACACACACACACACACACACACACACACTCTGTCTGACCGGCATACACACTGACTGGTGACACTAAGCTCATATAGTGTGCTGACAGAGACAGGTAGAGTAGTTTGAGTGTCCAGTTCTTCATGCATTTTTTAGACACAGTGATTAGCACCTCCACCTGGCCTGATGTGGGCACTCTGCACGGGACCCGTTCTCAGGCCAGAATAGCCAGCAGACCACGAAATCAGCCCCAGCAGTCGCTCCCATGGCACACTGACCCCTCAGTTTCCCCTCACACCCCTTCCGTGTGAGGGAAACACACAACACGCCCACACACACACACACGCTCCTTTCAGTTGCCATGTGCTACTAATCCGCTGCTATAATGAAGACCATTCGTCCTGCGCAGCACAGCGTGTGCTGAGTGTTTGCGCGTGTGCCTGTGCAGACGTCTGGACCCTGAGGGTCTCAGACATTCGTCTCACCACCTACAGGTAAACAAGACGGCACTGACACACTGGCACACCAGAGCCAGAGAAACAGACAAGCAATGGTGTTTCTACTTAGTTATACTCCAAAAAGCTTAGAAGAGACAGACAGACAGATAGACAGATAGACAGAGAAAGTCAGACAGAGACACTTACGTTTGGTACAAATACATTTACATTAGGTACCAACAATATCATTTAGGGCTCAAAATGAGTTTCTCTGGAAACTTTAACTTGGCAGTGGCTTTTTATGCCATAAAACAAAAGATTTCAGTAGAAACTCCAATCAAAATTTGGCTAAAATCATTTTAATCTGTAATTGAACCGACTGCCCTGTATGGCTGAGAGGTGTGGGGTCTGCTTACAAATCAGGAACTCAACAAATGGGAAAAACATCCAACTGAGACCGAGATCCAACTGAGGCAGATCTCCATTAATAATAACACACGAACACTGCACTAACACACACTAAACACACACTAACACCACAACCACGCATGCAGTGCAGAAATAAGCAGATCCCCATTAATAATAACACACTAACACTGCACTAACCCACACTAACACCACAACCACACATGCAGGGCAGAATTAGGCAGATCTCCATTAATAATAACACACTAACACTGCACTAACCCACACTAACACCACAACCACACATGCAGGGCAGAATTAGGCAGATCTCCATTAATAATAACACACTAACACTGCACTAACACACACAAAACACACACTAACACCACAACCACGCATGCAGGGCAGAATTAGGCAGATCTCTATTAATAATAACACACTAACACTGCACTAACCCACACTAACACCACAACCACACATGCAGGGCAGAATTAGGCAGATCTCCATTAATAATAACACACTAACACTGCACTAACACACACTAACACCACAACCACACATGCAGGGCAGAATTAGGCAGATCTCCATTAATAATAACACACTAACACTGCACTAACACACACTAAAAACACACTAACACCACAACTACACATGCAGGGCAGAATTAGGCAGATCTCCATTAATAAAGATACAAAAAAGGCTAATCAAATTCTGGACACATTTTACAACACAGTGACCTCCATTCTAAAACTGCAGTACCAAGAGTTGAGCGCAGACACTACACTAACATGCACTAATACTACACTAACACAAACCAACACCACACTAACACACACCAACACTACACTATCACCACACTATCACCACACTAACACTACACTAACACTACACTAACACACACCAACACTTCACTAACACACACTAACACTACACTAACACACATTACCACTACACAAACACACACTAACACACACTAACACTACACTAACACACACTAACACTACACAAACACACACTAACACTACACTAACACACACTAACAGTACACACGCTCAGGACCAGAACATAACAGCAAACCCAATCAGAACCACCCAAATTACAAAACAAAAACAAAAGTACAGTAATGACTGACAGCTAGACAGACTGACAGAGAGAGAGAGAGAGAGAGAGAGAGAGAGAGAGAGAGAGAGAGAGAGAGAGAGAGCGAGAGAGAGAGAGACAGACAGACAAAGAGAGACAGACTGACAGAGAGAGAGAGAGACAGACAGAAAGACAGAGACAAACAGACAGACAGAGAGAGACAGACAGACAGACAGACAGACAAAGAGAGACAGACTGACAGAGAGAGAGAGACAGAGACAAACAGACAGACAGACAGAGAGACAGAGAGACAGAGAGAGACAGACTGACAGAGAGAGAAAGACCGAGACAAACAGACAGACAGACAGAGAGACAGACTGACAGACAGACAAAGAGAGACAGACTGATAGAGAGAGAGAGAAAGACAGAGACAAACAGACAGACAGACAGACAGAGAGAGACAGATTGACAAAAAGAGAGATAGACAGACAGACAGTCAGACACAGAGAGAGAATGATAGAGTTCGTTCTGCGTTCTCTTTGTAGCTGCCTCCCAGAGCCCCAAGATCTCATGAGAGGAAGGAAGGAGGTGGGGGAGGGAGTAAACCGCAATCCCGGCCGCTGCTCCGCATGTTCAAAGAGAAGTCCTGGAGAGCGGCTATCGACCCCCTGCCCGTGCCTTTCCGTTCAGCCAGGCTTCCGACGCACACCCGCCAGTCATCAGTCAGCTCTCCGACAACCGGCTCCTCAAATCTGACGCCTGCAAACACGTGCAGGTGCACACACAAATACATCCAGTGTTTCGGGCTCACAGCCCCTTAATATGACCTGACGCCAGACACCGAAGCCGCCCTTTACCAAGCAAGAACACGGCCAATAAAGGCTCTATCCTGTGGGGACATCTGCATGGGCTCTGGGTCCAAAAAGTCAACGCTGCTTTAAAAAGGAAATATGTAACCTTCCATGCATCAGGTACCATACATGTTCACTTTAGCATTTCATCTCACTTATCACTGTTTCTAAACACACTGCTCCATTAAAGAGAGAAACTGACCATTCGTTAAATCTTGTCTTTAACCATTCACCATCTGTGACTGACTCTACGTCAGGTCTTACCCAGTCCAGGCAAGGTGTTCCCGGAGCCCACTCGCTCACGCCAGTCTGAACACATGCGGCAGTGTGGTCTCTTTGCCACCACAGGGACCTCGGAGGGGAAAGTGCCTACTTAAATCGTCATCAGGGGAAGCATCTCCGCTCATAATTGGGCATATATCACAACTGAGATGGCACCGAGGATGAATTACGGCACGCCGGCAAGCTGTGTGGGTACTGACCCAGGAACAGCTGCGGAGGGGCTGAGGAATCCATTTTCATATTGCATGCGGTCACCCTAATCACCGCGCTTTATTGTTCCAGGGAGGAGACTCAAGGCCAGGGCCAACTGCTCGGTTTGCACAGGAGAGCCACAGGCAGGGGTGAGATGTGGAGGGGGAGTGACCAACCCAGAAGACCTCTCTACACATTAGAGTTTGATCATCATTATTGAAATATTGGCCTTTGCAATTCTGATATTGATCAAGGTTGCAGTGTATGAATAAGCCTTCTAACGAACCACGAGATTTTTTACACATTATTGCTTTATTACATCTTCACCCTTAAGTCATATCAAAGGCCAGTGTGGTTTTTTATTGTACTGCAAGGTATATATAAATTAGAAATTACTTTAAGATTAGAATATCGCGATACAATATTCTTATCCATATCATGCAGCCCTTGTATACTTAGCATGATGTTTTTGGCATCAAGCAGAAAAGGAAGGAAAGTCCGTTACTAAATACCAAGCCTAGCGCACTGACGCCAAAGGCCTCTGGTGTCACGGCAACTAGGCGGTGTTGTGACAAAAAGGATCAGTGGATGAAACAGGCCGCTTCCTGTTTTGGTACCAAAGTAGTCACGGATGTGCTGTGACAGTAGGAATGGATATAGGTCAATGTGATGGTGACCTTTGAACCCCACCCACAACACCCCAAGCTTAGCTACAGAAATACACACACACACACACACACACACACTCACACACACATCAAGTCTGATCCCCTTTCAATGGGGACAGAGCTCTTAAATGATTTAGCACTGTGATCTGGAGACATGCAGAGCAATTTCATACGCCATTGATATTCACAATGCAGCACATATGGGATTTCAGACCTGAACGCATATACACCCGCACACAGCCGCACCGGAGCCACCAAAGCCAGCCTGACATTGGTAAAAAACGGGAAAATCGCTGTCCCAGATACATTACGGAAATCTAAAAAATAATGCCAGGGATTAGGGCTCAGTACTGGGCCGTATTTACTAACGCGTCTGTTAGAAAAACCACCTGGCTTCTGTAGTACAGCCATCAGGAGATTAATCTTAGTAAGTCTTAATACATACAGATGGTCAGACAGGAAAAATTAGAAAAATATGAAATACGAATACATTCGTCTTGTGTAATTTGAAATATGATTCATCTGCTCGGGAGATTACGGCTTGATGTATTGGTGTACTTAGGAAGGAGACAAAGTTAATTTCTTTATAGGCCAAATGTTGCTGGCAAGATCCCTGGAATAATAATGATTCTTTGGGGAATATTATATAAATTAAACTGAGACCGCCTCTGCTGTTTGCATATTAATGGCCTGGAATCTCAGCGCGGCACAGAGCTGAAGACGAGGTCACCTGTTCAACCCCCCCGGGGGGTTCATGCCACAATAGCTGGTCTGGGATCAGAATCTCCCACCGTCCTCGTACAGGTTTCTTGTAGTGTATTGCAAAGCAGACCTAATCTGTGAACGTAGACTCAGAATTGGAATTACAATACGTTTTATTGGCCAAGTATGCAGTACGCGCAAGAATTTGGTTCTCGGTGACTCTCTCAGTATCTACATCCAGTACAAAAAATGCAACATCCTTACTAATAAGATATTAATCATATTACCATATAAAACACTGGCTGAAATGGTTCTTTAATGTCAGAAGGAAGTGATTTTCCTTTCATGAAAATGAACGAGTCGCCCCCGGCTTGGCAAGCCGGAGTCCGGAGGAGCTGAACATGGAGCGCAGAACGAGATGTTTGCGCCTCCGCCGCACGTATGGACTGGTCCTGACAGCTGAAAGGTGATCCAGTAATCTATCACAGTGGGTTGTGTATGGTTCATCACCCTCCAGACCTCGCTTTCCTGACAAAGGTCCTTCTCAATATCCTGAGCGGAGCCAGCGTGGGTGTGGAGAGCAGAGGAGGTGCTGGGGGGAGGGGTGAACGTGGAGGAGGAGGTGGAGGAGAAAAGTAGCGTGCCAGGCCATGGTTAAGAAATCACACACACACACACACACACACACACACACACACACTCACTCACACACACACACACACTCACACGCTCACTCATACGCACACTCACACACACACACACACACACTCACTCACACGCACACTCACACACACACACTCACACACACTCACACACACACTCACACACACACACACACTCACACACACACACACACACACACACACACACACTCACTCACACACACACACACACACACGCTTACACACACACACACACACTCACGCACACACACACGCACACACACACTCACACGCTCACTCACACGCACACTCACACACACACTCACACACACTCACACACACACACACACACACTCACACGCACACACACTCACACGCACGCACACTCACTCACACGCACACACACTCACACGCACACTCACACACACACATACACACACACACTCACACACACTCACACACATACACACACACACACACTCACTCACACGCACACACACTCACACGCACACTCACACACACACACACACACACACACACATACACACACACACTCACACACACACACACACACACACACACACACTCACACACACACTCATACACCATCAATTTAATGCAGAAACATGCAGGCATAAAAGAAACCTCTTTTGTATCACGTAATCAACACTGAACCCATCATACAGACTGAGGTGAAAGGCAACGTTTCAGTCCGAAAGCTGCAAACGCAGCATGTAACTGAACCCTGTTGCACTAATACGTTGAGGGGGGGACATGTCAAAGCCACGTGTCGAAGCCTGAGTGGGTCACGCTCTCTTCAGCTCCAAACGGCGTCCTGCCGCGTGTGATCCACAGAAGAGGAAATTCACTTCAGTCTGGAATTTGGGACAGATGACAGCACTGTATTGACACCTACAGGTTTTCCAGAAAACGCTTCCCTGAGCACCGCAGAAACTGGTTGAAACTCAAGGAGATTTTAGATTTTTTTTTAAAGTGTTAAAAGAAAAGTTCAAAAGACAGATTGCACACAGCTGTTCATATGTTCCGTTTGCTGCATACATGTGTTACAACCACAGCAGGCACCATACTGGTTAGCTTTTGCTGGAATTTTAGTGGATATTATCTCAATTTCATTCCTTCATCTAGTTCTTCTACTGCGATTCCAGGGACACTACAGGGTTATTTAGAGGAGGCCCCTCCCTCTCCAGTCTACCCTCTCCAATTATAATTAGAGGAGGCCCCTCCCACTCCAGTCTACCTTCTCCAATTATAATTAGAGGAGGCCCCTCCCACTCCAGTCTACCCTCTCCAATTATAATTAGAGGAGGCCCCTCCCACTCCAGTCTACCTTCTCCAATTATAATTAGAAGAGGCCCCTCCCACTCCAGTCTACCCTCTCCAATTATAATTAGAAGAGGCCCCTCCCACTCTAGTCTACCCTCTCCAATTATAATTAGAGGAGGCCCCTCCCACTCCAGTCTACCCTCTCCAATTATAATTAGAAGAGGCCCCTCCCACTCCAGTCTACCTTCTCCAATTATAATTAGAAGAGGCCCCTTCCACTCCAGTCTACCCTCTCCAATTATAATTAGAGGAGGCCCCTCCCACTCCAGTCTACCTTCTCCAATTATAATTAAAAGAGGCCCCTGCCACTCCAGTCTATCCTCTCCAATTATAATTAGAAGAGGCCCCTCCCACTCCAGTCTACCTTCTCCAATTATAATTAGAGGAGGCCCCTCCCACTCCAGTCTACCCTCTCCAATTATAATTAGAAGAGGCCCCTCCCACTCTAGTCTACCCTCTCCAATTATAATTAGAAGAGGCCCCTCCCACTCCAGTCTACCTTCTCCAATTATAATTAGAGGAGGCCCCTCCCACTCCAGTCTACCCTCTCCAATTATAATTAGAAGAGGCCCCTCCCACTCTAGTCTACCCTCTCCAATTATAATTAGAGGAGGCCCCTCCCACTCCAGTCTACCTTCTCCAATTATAATTAGAAGAGGCCCCTCCCACTCCAGTCTACCTTCTCCAATTATAATTAGAAGAGGCCCCTTCCACTCCAGTCTACCCTCTCCAATTATAATTAGAGGAGGCCCCTCCCACTCCAGTCTATCCTCTCCAATTATAATTAGAAGAGGCCCCTCCCACTCCAGTCTACTTTCTCCAATTATGCTGGCATGACTTTTGTGACAATAGCAGATCCTTCTCATGTCAGACCTACTACACTTATCACTCCCCAGCACAATCAGGGTCATTGTTTGCATGGGTTCTTCCTTTTTATATGTCAGGGAGAGAGAAAAGGCATACATATTTTAGGCTGTTCACAAAGCGCCCTGGTAAAGCACTTTGAAACAGACTAACACACTAATGTCTTACTAATGTTTTTGTTGAACAGGTGCTATAGATTTAATAACTCCAATTAGTCCAATTGTCTTATAATGCTTGGAACATTATTCCATTCTACCGTGCCGCGTCTCTACTGCAAAAGCAACGATCAAAAACAAGGCGTTTGTCTTGCATGGGAAGGTCTGTCAGTGGTAGATTATAACAGGACTTGAGTGCATGCTTCACAGATGCAAACCAGTCCCATCTAACTTCCTGATTCATGTTGTATTAGGGTGTGAGGGTTGTTTTTTGCCACCAGGGCTAATGAAGAAAGGCACAGGGTGCTGAAATTGCAGGAGACACAGACGAGAAGAGTTTGGCCACATGGGGCTGATGAGGTAGACTCCCTCTCACAAAGGCATAAAAACACACGCTTACACGTCTAAGAGGGAACACGTGTGAGCACGAATGCATTAATCCCAGGTAGGCAGCACTGGGGAAAGAATCCCTGAAGGGACAGAACACGCCTGCACTCTGTCGGCTTGGGAGAGAGAGAGAGAGAGAGAGAGAGAGAGAGAGAGAGAGGGAGAGAGAGAGAGAGAGAGAGAGAGAGAGAGAGAGAGAGAGAGAGAGGGAGAGAGAGAGAGAGAGAGGGAGAGAGAGAGAGAGAGAGAGGGAGAGAGAGAGAGAGAGAGAGAGAGAGAGAGAGAGAGAGAGAGAGAGAGAGAGAGAGAGAGGCAAAAACATACAAACTACGTTCTGCACACCTCTCTACATGCAGCGCTGTCTGCTACCTGTGCAGATAGGTTCTTCTTTGCCTGCAAATGGCATTAAGCTCATTAATATGACTCCAAGTCTCGTGATTGCGTGCGATTAGACACCTCCCTTTGCCCTTTTCACAGAGAGGAATCGGTACAGCTCTGAAAGATTCATCTCCCGTCAGCGCGCGTCTATTACTGCACCACGTGCACGGTAAAATATTCACCTGGGTGAATATTTTACCATGACTAAAAGCAATTCAGGGTGGCCATACATATTTCATCTGCATCTCCACACACAGACATTCTCACACACATACTCACACACATACACACACATAGTTCTTGACACCTTTGGGGATAATCTGTCTACAACTTGAAAAGGCATTAATATTTCAGTTCGGGAAAAAAGTAAACACAGAGTCAAAAAAGGCCATGGATTGGTGTTCATTCTCAGAGCTAATTTTGTTGGGTAAATCCATCTAGAACAGACATCTCTGTACCAGCCAAACGCTCACTTTCGCCATTAATATGGATGTGTCTGCGTTCAGATTCAAATCTGTTGCGAGCTAACCTAAATGTCAGTAACAGTCTGATTGTTCCATGATTGAGAGCTCTCTCCTCTGTGTGTGTGTGTGTGTGTGTGTGTGTGTGTGTGTGTGTGTGTGTGTGTGTGTGTGTGTGTGTGTTCCAGTGCACTGCCAGAGGCAGCGCAATCAAGGCGGCTTGTTTAAACACACGCGCGCTGCGATGCGCAGTTACAGAGAAGCGCGTGCACCAGCGGAGAATCACAGGCTGCCGCGTGTCCCCTAATGACACACAAATCATTTACACGCTCCTCTCATCAAAGGCTGCTCCCTCTCATCCCCATGAGAGGCTCCGATGGCATCTCCAGACGCGGCGGCTAACCTTTTCCACTTGCCAAGAAATGTGATTAATTTTTTAAATACAGCTGTTGACCTATTATTGAGACGGAAACGAGTCACGGGAGAGGCGCGCGCTTCTCCGCGATTCCATCAGTGTTTACAAGGCACGCTTAAAGGGAAACAGAGCTGAGCAAAAAGCAGTTCCCCAAAAAAACTGGTTATGTGGCGAATCTGCGTACAAAACGTCAGTGAAAGTGTGCAGCCGATGGCCTACATCCACCATGTCGCGCTTTCTGATCACCAGTCATTTCAGAAAAAGAGCGCAATGAGACAACTAAACAACAATTACGCACTAGGGCCCAAGTCCCTGTTCTGATGAATGCATTTATAAATAAAAGATGAAAGCTTCATGTTCAATAATTAATCATAATATTTCCATCAGACTATCACAGCAAGGTGTATATCCGCGCTGTTATGGAGTACTTAGCAAAATTAATTTCTATTTCAAACAGATTTATTGCACGCCCAAGAACGACTGCTTTGTTTAGCTTGAGATTTTTTATTTTTATTTTTTTTTTTTTTGCACACTACATACAAAGTGAATTTAAACCCCAGTCAGCTTTTTAAGACCCCACTCAAACAAAGTGAAATGTTTCCCTGGCAACCATCCAGTTCCAGCATGCCTGCTGAGTCCTGGCGACTTTAAAAGAACTGCCAACATTCACTTTGTAGTGTGGACTGGTACTACATATATGCAACCATTCGCGTTCAAACTGGAGCGAGACCACAAGGACGGGATCCCTACGCTGTGGCACACGCGGTCACGCATGAAGCATGGCCCAGACAGATGAGCATGTGAGGCTTTGACACGGCTTCTAACATGACCCAGATGAACAGGCCAGCACTCGCCAAAATGCCAAAAAAGCCCTTCTGGCACACCAACGAGCCCAGTAGTACCAGTCCAGACTGGGAGACACAGGGCCAAAACAGAGCCTGCCACTCCAGGAACACAGAGAAATGTGTCGGGTGTCTCTGAATATCCGCTTTTTCCCCGCCACGCACAGCAGGCCAAAATGAAACTGGCAGCATATCAGCTTCGGAGAGAGAGAGAGAGAGAGAGAGAGAGAGAGAGAGAGAGAGAGAGAGAGAGAGAGAGAGAGAGAGAGAAACTTCATTTGAAGAGGCAGAGAATCAGGCACAAAAAGCACAATGTAGAAAACATGTTAGCAAATGTTTTCACTTACACATAAGTCGTATCAAATATGTGCTCTGGTAATAAAATATGTGTACGGGTAATTGTGACTGAATGGTTTATCCAAAGGAGAGAGAGAGAAAGAGAGAGAGAGAGAGATGCAGGCACAGTTTACATCTCACCACATGTAGCAGCCATCTTAAATCACTTCAACCTAAGGGAACTCTAGCAGAATCAGAATCACTGAATACAAGTTACAATTTACATGTTAATCAAAGTTGATCAACTCCGTCTATTTTCACCTGCTCTCGGGCAGATCTGCATTCACAAGTTCAAAGACAGTCATTTAGCCTGTACACACACTGGAGGAGACACGAAGAGATGAGAGATCGGGAACAGCAAGACTGAGGCAGAGAGAGAGAGAGAGAGAGAGAGAGAGAGAGAGAGAGAGAGAGAGAGAGAGAGAGAAGAGAGGGAGGGAGGGAGCTAGAGAGGGAGAGCGAGAGAGAGAGAGAGAGAGAGAGAGAGAGAGAGAGAGAGAGAGAGAGAGAGGGAGCTAGAGAGGGAGATAGAGCAGAGATGACAGCATGTATCCTTCTGTCAGCAGCCTGACACAGCTTCCATGTGATGGAGCATGAAATGAGGAGCCACAGCACAGCCGAAAGAACCACAGCCCCTCGGCACCGGCAGGCCGTGCAGAAGAACAAACTCCCTCAATGCATGGAGATTTGCACGACGAGATAGGCAGACGAAATCCTGTCTGAGAGCGCGCCGACTGTTAGATCTCCCCACTAAGTCCTCCAGCTTTCCTTCATAAAGAGTGCACATCAATATGCTGTCGAGTCTAATCCTCCGCGCGAGGAAAGAGAGAGATGTCAAGAGGAGTTAAAAGAGGTCCAGCGGCGGATGTGCAGGCCTAGTCGAGCTCAATAAGCCCTGCTGAGCACTCATCAAAGGGCGCATTGCTTTCAGTTGCCACAAGAGGGCACCCTTGACATCTTTGTTCTAACAAATCATCAGTCAATCAAACAAGAGACAAAAGTATCGCCCGATATAAAAAACATAAGTTAAGGACAAAGGGATCTCAAAATCCGGTTCTGAGGCTTTGACACCATAGAGGACCAAAGTCGGTGATTTTAAAAGACTTAATAATCTTGGAATCGTCATAATCATTCCAAAATGGTTTGCATATAAAAGTTAATCACGTGCTTTTTGTGGTAATCTGTTACGTACAAGCACATTTACAATTAGCTAGTGGCCCTAAAGTCTCGAGCCTTACTACACGTGGCCCTTGCAATACTGATGTCACAGAACGTGCAGTCTTTAAAGTGCACGTGCTGTGAGGATCCTGCGTCACTGCAGAGGAGCGGTCCGTTTGCATAGAAATGAATCGCACTATTCAAGCTTCCGAAGAAAGAGACAGGAGAAACCTTTACAACGCCGCTATGAGGGTTGGCCGGTGTCCTGTCCTGTACAATTTACATCCTCATATGATGTAATTATTTATAACATTGCAATATCAAAATGTAGCAAAATAGATCACAATATCGTATTTTGGTCTATATCGTGCAAGCGAATGCGCAGTATGCCCAACTAAAGGATCTGGAGCCAAAATTGTAATTTCACACATGCACCACAAGAGGGCGGTATTTTTGCTTAATAAACACCCATTTGAGCAGGGTTTTTACACACCATTCCTGAAGTGAATTTCTTCACACTTAGCTGTATTTTGGACAAATTGCAGTTAAAGCAGCATGTAGGTACGATTAAATCTATGATTAGTTTGCATGAATCCAAAATGCCTTTAAATGCTTTAAAACAAGTTATCATTGCTACTTTGGAAATGTATCTTGATGGTGGTGTTTTACTATTAAATTCATACAGTTAAACAAAGAAGACTGAATCTGGTCTTTACTTCTTCCTATAGTAAAAGAAAAGTGTGTTAAGATCACTCCAGCAACAGGGGTTAGTTTCTCTAGGTATGAGCCAAAAACCGAGCTCTCTTATGCCTGCCCAGGTAACATGCAGTGCCAATGAGGGCACCTCTGTTTGTTTGCAGTGTCCCCTGGGTGATTTCCCTGGGGTCCCAGGCCTGTCTGGGGCTCATCTGTTCCGTGTCTGGGGCCCGTGTGTTGCCTGTCTGTTCTCTAGCACACCTCAGCTCTCTATCAAGCCCTTCAATAATTGGATCCGATATGCTAGAACAGGGCAAATCTGAACGTCTGCAGGGTAGTGGATCCCTGAGTCCCTGGGGTCACAGCCACACTACTCCTGCCTCCGAAGATCTACCTCATCAAACAGCTGCACCAGTTTTCAATGCAGGACTTTCACTTTGCTAACATAAACTCTGTCAGAATTATTTGGACATATGAACTGTCTGTATGTACATGTTTAAGGAATTTTAGATACATTTTCCCCCTACTCTTCATAAGTTCAGTTATCTGCCCTAAAATATGTCAGGCAGTAAAGAACATAACACTGAAAATCCCAAACCAGCTGAACAGCTGTATGGCCTCCTGAAATAAACACATTTTTTTGCCATTTGCTGAAGAATATGTTTTTCAAACTAACCTAAGACTTTTTCACTGTCCTCTTGTAAACTGATCAGGACACAGCCAGTATGGCTGCAATATGTCCATCAGCGTAAATGGGTGGGGTTTTCTCTGACTCACCAAATATGACACAAATGTATTCACACTCTGCAATTGCACTCTGACAAGGGGGGGTTAAGTTTCCCTCTAGGGGGC
>NC_137519.1:14232500-14385000 GCF_041902795.1 Electrophorus electricus
TTTTAAACTAGGTTTATAGGTCTTTATTTTTTTCTGGTATGAACTTTTAAGATGTTTTATTTTTTTTAAATGTTTTGACCTTACATGAAGATCTGCTCACGTCCCCCTCTCCCACAGCCATGTCGACGGTGGGCGGGAACTCAGAGGGCGCTCCCTGCGTCTTCCCCTTCACCTTCCTGGGCAAAACCTACGAGTCCTGCACCACGTCCGGCCGCAACGACGGGAAAATGTGGTGCGCCGTCACCAAAAGCTTCGACGATGACCGCAAATGGGGTTTCTGTCCTGACCAAGGTAACCAATCACATGCCTTCTATTCTTACAGATAAAACATAACATGCAAAAACACAGACATTCTGATTGATGTTCACCTGCCAAAACAAAAGTCTAGCCTGCTCATTCTCAAGCTGAAAGGGGCTGTTTGCACTCCAGGAACACCTTAAAGCACAGAGGCATTTCAGTATTGCAAACACTCTGGGAACGGATCCTTGTAATAAGGAAACTGCTTTCTGGACAGAACTGGTGATCAGACGCAGTCTCTTTATAAATTATCTTGATAATGTGATTTGTAATTCTTATGTTACAGCCTGTTCAAACAGCCCAGTAATGCTACCCAACAGTTAGACGGTTTGCTACTGCACATTCATTATAATTATTTACTAAGCGTGCTTGTACTGCATCATAGTGAATAGAAATAAATGGGCAGGACCTGGTTGTGATTGGTGCTGCTTGGTAGGTGCTCAGCCAGGTTTGCTGACTCTGCTCTTCTGGCCGCTGTTGTCCAGGCTACAGTCTGTTCTTGGTGGCCGCCCATGAGTTTGGCCACGCTCTGGGCCTGGAGCACTCCCAGGACCCTGGGGCCCTCATGGCTCCAATCTACACCTACAGCAAGCACTTCAGGCTCTCTGCTGATGACATCAAAGGCATACAGGAACTGTATGGTGAGGGCAGAGGCTGGAGGAGGGCTATCCCGAAACGTTTCTTCTCGTTGTGCTCAACTTCTGCTCAACTTATGAGAAGGGAAGCGGTCTTAAACACATGTTCTCCATCTCTTACAGGTGTGCCCACAGACAAGCCCCTCCCACCCACCATGGGCCCAGTCACCCCTATGGATATCTGCAGTGAGAACATCATTTTTGATGCAGTAGCCCAGATCAGAGGAGAGACCTTCTTCTTTAAGGACAGGTAACTGTAACAGAAGAATCTTCCATGCAGACAGCAGCTTTTCTGGGATGCAGTGCTAGAACACCTGTAAGTGGGTTTGAGTTTATCAATAGACACACCTGTATATGGATGTGAGTTTGACTGCACACCTGTATGTGGGTGTGAGTTTGACTACACACCTGGTGCCTCACAACGTACTGTGTCATGCAAACTCATGACAGCTGATATCAGAGTCTTGCATTAGTTACTCAGCTTTCAGAAACAAAACAAAGGATGTTGAAAGAGGTTCTTAAGAAACTATAAAACAGGTAAGTTCATTACCCACAAGCTCACTGATCTTACTCAAACAGTTTAAAGACTACAAAACTACATTTTCTATAAAACAAACAAACAATGATAGGTCAGTGATATATGAGAATGGGATGTGATATCTAGCAAGTATTAGCACATTTCAGCTGTTTTGTTTTTTAAACTTGGCACTGACGCACAAGTCTTCTGCTTTTGCAAGACTGTTTGACTACTCAGAAAGAACTTCATAAACATGTACAGGGCAGTGGAGATTCGGGGAAGTGTTAGGATGTCACCACACACACACACACACACACACACAAACACACACACACACACACACACACACACACACACACTTCCAGGCACTGCATAATCAATACATCTATGTTAGTGGTTAAAAAGACTTCAAAAACTGTCACCATGCCAGGAAAATCTAACTTGTTTATCCTCCAAAGCCTGTTTTAAGTCAGGAGTAGCGATGTGCTAAATATCTTCGTGAGCACGGACGTTGTTTTAACAGGAGAGTACACGAGCCACAGTTGTGTCCACAGTGTTATTCTGAGGCCCAATGAACAACTCACTCCCTGAATTTTTATAATCTTAAGTAGCTAGATGGCGTGTGTTTGTGTATGTGAGTTTGTGAGTTTTTGTATATGTGTGTAACCTGTGCACCGTAACCACACACATCTCTACAGATTCCAGAGCAGAGTTCTGCTCTGAACTAGAGCATACTGCAGAAGATCTCTGTCTGTCTGTCCTACATACCACAAGCAGTCTTGTTGACTGTATTGTTTGGTATAATAACTACATAATTACAGCCCAAATAAAACATCACATTCATCCATCACAGATTTCCCAGTGTGTTCACAAGCAGGGGTAAGTAGGTTAGTTATTAGTTAGAGTGGCTGTGGTCCCAGTGGGGTCTCTGTTCTGTGTGCTAAACTCTTTTGGGTGACTAGCATGGCTCCAGCAGGGAAATCACTGAAAAGAAGTGACTGTGAAAGTCACAGAATTAGGATGCATATCTTTTAAGATGGAGTGTGACTGAGTGGAGCCCTTAGTGCTGCGTGCACACACACACACACACACACACACACACACACACACACACACACACACACACACATATCCTGACCTCCCCTCGTACAGATGCGCTCTGTTGGGAAGGGAGTCTGTTGGGAGCAGCTGACCCAGATAATGCAGTGCTCTGTGGCTCTGTGCAGACGTCTTTGGTCTTATGACACACATACTTACATACAAATTTACCCCTGACAGAGAGAGATGTTGTGGACTGGACGTTGGCTCATACACGCACATGCACACACACACACACACACACACACACACACACACACACACTTATTTATGGATAAATCTTAAATGTAACATGCAAGGTAGTGTCCAAAGCAAACAGCAGTGGACTGAAGACAGTGCAGTCATTGAGACTCTGATGTCACGTGTGAGCAGGAACTCTGGAGCTAGGGAGTGAGCCACCCACCGTCCCACACACAGAGCCATTTTTAATTTGGGTTACATCATTACCGCTATGTGGTTACCAACGATCAGGAGACCACACACACACACACACACACACACTGAAGAAGTGTCTGTTGCTAGGAATCGGCTGACTGTAAAATTAAGATTAGCTCTGAAAGCTTACGACATGCTGTTTCTGGGAACGGGAAGGTCGTACTGAGAAAGTTTCCTGATCCTATCGGCATCTAGACGAAGGGCTTTTGGCTTTATGAAGGCACTCGTGGGTCCATCTCTTTCTGGGACAGTTCTGTGAGGTCAGGGGGCACAGCAGTCTCCATTTCTTTTCCTTTGAATATTTTGAGGCTTCATTTCTGGGTGCCAAAGCCCCAAGCAGAACTAGGCGAAGATGCTCGCTCACGGCCATGAAGACAATGACCCCGAAGTTTTCCAGACCGTTTACAATGGTGCCCAGCTAGGTTCAAAATATAGACCTCTGCTTACTAAATAATTCCACCTACCACTAATCTACACGGCATAGATCAAAGATTGGCTTACACGCAGCTAAATTATTGTCTTGTTAATAGGGAAAATATTTTATTGTCTTAAAAGAGTGTTCCTAAAAATGTTTGGATCTGTAAGGGTTTGCACCAGGCTGAGGCCTCCCTCCGGCCGCCAGAGTGAGGCCTTGAGTCAACCGCACTACTAATCAGGCTTGATGCCCAGCAGCTGGGCCAGATCTATAAAAGCCCAGTGACCCAGTTATTCAGTTCTGGGTCTTTGCTAAAGTTTTGAGCCGTGCTCCTAGCTGGTAACTTCAGGTTTTGAGGTCTGTGAGCCCTTGTGCTACACCTCACTTCTGTGCTGCGAGGGTGTTGGTGTTTTTACACATGCCCTCCCCTCTCCAGTTTCCCCTCTTTAGTCTGTCTCTCCCAAGGCTTCCCTTAGCCATTAAAGTTCCTCCCCGTTTTCTGGTTTTGTTTGGGAAGTTTTAGTTTGGTTTTCCCCAGTGCATTGGGGTTGCCATTCTTCCTGTGGTATCCTTTGTTCTCCCTTTTCCACACTCACCGTGGTGTTTAGTTTTTCCTTTTGTTTTACCTGATCCAAGATCTAACTGTTCTGCACACAGGCCCACCATCATTAGAGCGTGGTTACTCACCCAGTAGGCTGTCGGTGTCATCACCTAGCTGACCTTGGTTTGAGCCCACCTTACAGGATCTCAATGTACTTGCCCAAATGATAGCTGAGTATTGGAAATGCCATTTGGGAAAGATATATTAATGAACGTGAGGTGAATGAGCTCAGGGTCCAGTGAGCGAGGATGATTCGAGCACTCAGACATTCCCACAGCTGGGTCACTTTCAGCAGCTGTTTAAACCATTGAAGAGAGAGAGAGGCAGACAGAGGTTGAAAGACTCTTGCATGGCCCAATGCCTTTTTGTTTATTTTATTTGTGCAGCTGCATTAAAAAAAACCCAACATCATCCATCCTGTCTTATTGCTTTCAGTAGAACAAGCCTCGTCTCCAGTGACATGCTGACCCTTTCTGCTGAGTCAGCGCAGCTCCAGGCAGCTGCTATGTTGGAGCATGCTGGCAGCACAGGCCTTGGATCAGAGCTAGCAGGGCGTGGACGCTGGAGGCTCTCACCTCTCATTGCAACCCTGCCTCCCACTCCCGGCCTTGTCTGCAGGTCCAGACAGACCGAGACCTGGTACAAGCATGGTGCTTTAGAGGCCTTGCTGCCTGGGTCGTCTGAGCCGTGCCTACAGATTTGTCCTGTTCCCCTTTTCTGTTCGGCTTTTAATCACAAAAGTGGTGTTCTTTGTCAGCAGTGCTGTAGCTGTGTGTTGCTTTAGTCAGAAGAGCCCCGCAGCCCTGGGGCGGACGCGGTTACACCTCAACAGTAGTTGGCATCAACAGCCTGCATCCTGAATCCCATCAGAGCTCCCCCCTTGCCTTCCCATGTGTCAACAATCCTGACGTCTGCAAATGTGAATGTTTCACCAACAAGTTCTTTGTCACTCAGATGGAACTTTGTGCTGCGGGTTGGATTCGCTGGGCCTCAAAATGCATTGTCCGGATGTGGCTTTTCGGAGTCTACAATATTTTGACCTTTGAAAAGTAGGTCAGTGGGTATCGTTGATGTGCTGAGGCCTGGAGAAGTGGGCATGCTCCGGTATGTTCCAGGGCCTCTACTCTCTGCCTGCTGCTTTAACGAGAAACAGATGCTGCAGTGAATCACCCCATTGTGGTCAGGCTGTATGACTGCTAGTCCAGCCTTTCTTTCTCTCTCTCTCTCTCTCTCTCTCACACACACACACACACACAAACATAATCTTGCTTCTTATCTCTTTTTCTCTAGCCTTTGTGGAGGTCCTCATTCCTCTTTGGAAGTAATGCTATCACATTACGGTCATCTGTAAATGTTATTTTATTTATAATGGCATGCAAGCTGACCGACCTGAGTCACGGCCTGGTCATCCACCCCCCCCCCCCCCCTCTCTCTCTCTCTCAGGTTCCTGTTCAGGTCAGCCAGTGTTAACAGTAAGCCTACAGGCCCCATGCTGGTGGCCACGTTCTGGAGTGACCTTCCTGAGAAGATAGACGCAGCCTACGAAAACCCTCTGGAGGAAAAGACAGTGTTCTTTGCAGGTAAAGGAATATGATCATTAAAGAGAATGAATAACAACGCTTTTTTCAGTTTGTGGTATTAACCAGTACATTGTGTTCATCTATGCTCACATACATGAATGAAGAAGAAAGAAACAGATTTGTAAATCTGTATCAATATACCTACTGCATGTTGACACTCCATTATCAGTCACGATGTCTTATATTCTAGTGCGTGACGATGTCACAATATGACAAAAATTAAAAATGTTTCTGATCATCTATTTTACATATAAGCAGCTGAGCATTACTCAACATGAAGTGATATAATGTCCTGCTTGACTGTGGTTTATTTATCCACTCTAGTGAATTCTAGGTTTATTAATACATATGAAAGCATTCCATGTCCACTGATGAACTCCTGATAAGAGATTAGGATGGATTTAAGAATGCTTCGACTCTCTAGATATTTACTGCTGATGGTAATATCTAGTCGGGCAGATTGAGATCACATTTTCTGGATTATAGGCTAAAACTTCAGTGGGTTTGAGAGATTTATATATCTAAACCTTTGCTTTTTTCACATTCCAAATGCCATACTGGACATGTAACAGCTGCAGCAACTTTTAGAAGGATTGTTTTACAAAGTGCAGTGTTAATAACAATGAAATTAGCATCTTCTTGACTTGTGTGTGTGTGTGTGTGTACGACTGTCACAGGTGACGAGGTGTGGGTGTACACAGCCAGTACCCTGGAGAAGGGCTTTCCTAAGAAGATCTCCTCCCTGGGTCTACCATCAGACCTCTACCACATAGATGCAGCCTACTCATACCACAAGAGCAAGAAGACTTACCTGTTCTCTGGAGACAAGTTCTGGAGGTACCAGCCTTACCACATCATCACCATAGTTATCTTTATGTGATAACATGGTAACCAAAGTGGGGAGGGTCATTTTATAAATGTATTCCAGATTACTGATTATATATTTTAAAATCCTGTAAACTAACGCGTTTGTAAAATCCAGGTAGCACATTCATTAACCCTAATCCTGCCCTCTACTTCCATATCCCATATTCACAGGAATACATAAATTGTGTGGTCTGTCTGTATGTAAAAAGCCTTGTGCCATAATAACTCTACAGGTACAATGAAGCCAAGAAGAAAATGGATCCCGGATTTCCCAAACTCATTTCCGATTACTGGAATGGTATTCCTGATGACCTGGATGCAGCGTTCAGTATGAACGGGAACGGTAAGCGGCTCCTCAGCAGCTGCCTAGGATCCTGGGATCCTTGGATCCTGGTGACATTGAAATTTTATGGGATGTTGTTCAGTCTTTCACACTGAAAACAGAGTTGCCTCTGCCCACAAACACAACCTCACCCTCATATTACTGAGGTGAAATATTGTTATGTGGCACTGATAGATATTGGGGAAGGGAAAATATGTGAGGTGCTTTGGAATTATATCTGGTTTAGTCTTTTACTGAACTGAGCACTCATATTCACTGCTGTCGACCTTACACACACTCTCTAAGAAAACAAAGTTAAATGATGTGAGTGTGTGTGGTGTGTGAAAGGAGCGTTGTAATACATGAGCTCAGTGCACAGCCTGGCATAGTCACGTTTTTTCAGGCAGCACACAGAAGCAGATCTTTAGATCTGGTAAACGCTGGCCCCATTCTGAAACCAATAGCTGCTTCCAGTGCTGTTTATACCTCGGACTCCACTGACCCCATGTGCTCATCTCCAGGAAGTTCACATGCAAGCATTACTGCATGCACTCAGCATCTCACACGTCACAGAAACACCGATGTTACAGAAGAAAAAAAAACGCATTTAAATTGGATCACATTCTGGCTGAAATTCATATTATCCTGAAAATGGATATACTTGTTAAATTGTGTTAAATGGATATACTTGCTAAACTGTGTTTACATGCTTAATTTGCAAACTTTTTCCCAAAGGGCCCTTTGTTTAAAAGCGGGTTTAATTAATGGAGTCATTAAAGTTAAGGTAAGTAACATGCCGTGATGTGTCTGTGTACTCCGCAGGTCATAGCTACTTCTTCAAAGACTCTCACTATCTCAAAATGGACGAGAGCCTGAAGATCATCAAGGTGGGAGAGGTGAAAACAGACTGGCTGCGTTGCTGAGCAACAGCACTGCCTTCGTGATGTGTAGGTGCTCGGTGATAGCCTCTGACCTCGGATCAGCATGTTCTGTTCCGCCACAGGGCCCTTTTGCCTAATGATAGCACTCAGACTGTATCAGAGTGTTGTCTCCTTTAATTCCCGGTGAGTACTTACATCTTGGTGAATGCTAGGTCTTAGCTAGCCTGTGAGGGTTTATCTTAGTCAGTAGACTCAGGTTGTTGTTGTTGTTGTGTTGTTGTTGTTCTTGTTCTTGTTCCACGTTGGACTGGGCCTAAAACCTGAGCATTCATTAAAAAAAAAAAAACATTTTTTATCGCTATACTGTGTGATATTTGCTGTTTATTTTCAATGATAAAGGTTTCCTTTTTTAATATCAGGCCTCCTTAAATGAAATTGTTTGTGTATTACCACATTTGCAAAGACATCAGGTATGTCCCATCTAAACAGTCATCCAGTAATGTTTGGTTGTAATATAGTTATTTTTAAAGAAAATGAATTGATTCAAGTAGGACTGCAAAAAAAAAAAAAATGCATTTATGAAAACAGTTTGAGCAGAAAATGTCCTTGCTGTTTTGAAAAGTATTAATAAAAATGCCTAAAATATGTTTTTTTAGATGGACAGTTGGACAAAAAAAAAAAGGAATTTGATGCAGTATTTTGTGAGGTTTTTTATTTGAAAATGTATATCAGATACAAGTTGTGTACTGTTTTACATTCTACAAGGACGTGCACTTTAGTACATTAACACTAAATGTGTTCTACAGCAACACAGAGACCAAACATATCAGTAGCACAGCTTTTGTGATTTGTTCTGCTTCACGTCAGTGTTTGACTTCTTTCATGGGACTGGGTGATACAGGGCACAGGCTGCCTGAGACTGTATAGGGGTTTGTTGCATGATGGACTCATGACAAGAAAGTATCATGAAAATACTGATTAATCCTACGTTCTATTATTTGTACCTTTTGAGTTGGCATTATAATATTTTTTTTCTTATTTGCTTTATGCACTTTGTCACTTCATGTAATTCAGAAAATTCTGAAAAATAAAGACTGCCCTGTAGCCCCTATGTAAAACTGTTGTTATTATTATTATTATTATTATTATTATTATTATTATTAGAATTATTAGAATTATTATTATTATTAGCATTATCATTATGTGTGTACACAAAAGTTTGGGGGTTTTTTGGCCATTACATTTTTATACATTATGCAAAATTGCAAAAGGTGCTGCAAATTGTAACCTTTGAATAAATGAAGACATCTTGTGGCTGATTGCAAGAGAAGGAAACTATATTTTGGACATACATCATCCAACAAATGACTAACTAGGAAATTAGCTTCATACGAGCAAAAAAGACCAGCGTCACATTTCATATGTCAGTATTATCTTACTGTACATAAACGTTCGCTAATAATAAGCTCTTAAGCGCATTATACATAGCCTATAGTTCACAGATAGATGTTTGAGTACTTATCGTCTGATCTGGATACAGAATAAAACATTTGAGTAGCGATAACGAGGACACCGTTTGCATCTGTTACTAGAGCGCAAAAAGAGGATTATGTTTACCGGAGGTGTTGCATGTAAGAACATATCCTGCCATAACCCGTTAACAGGAGGTCGCGGCGAGATTGCGGAAATTTATTACGCAACACACGAAGATGCACATGTAGGAAGTTTATCTCCTGTAGTGGTACGGAACCAGAAAGGACTGGTAACGTAGCGCCTCTGGAAATGGCTCAGCGAGCATTCGCCCTGCCTAGACAGCAGTCTCTGTTCCTACCGGCGGTTCTCAATCCGTTTGTGCAGGAGACCAGATTGACCCGACATGAGAAGATCAAAGTAAGTAGTGTGTTTTGTTCTGGTGGTTGTTTCCTTGTTTAATTTGCTGAACGCCGCTGAATGTACGTCCACAGCCTCCGTAACAAGGTCACGAATCAAGTTGACTGGTTGGTGTGACTGTATGTATGGTCGTGTTGAATCTAACGCGATTAAGCAGTTGACATTTACGTAGACCTACTCTCGTGATGTCTGGGACTGTGATACTGTGATACTGGGTGTAGCGTTCAGCCGGTAGCAAGGCCAATTCCTTCCCCAGTGAATCCAGTCAGATAACGCCCTTGCCTTTAAAAAGCTTCACTATTTGAAAGGTTGAAAATGCGCTTATACAGCACACGTGGACATGGCTTTACATCATACAGAGTATTTTAGTGAACTTCTGTTTAACTGAATCCTCATGGGAAACAAGAATGAAACCAGCGCGTTTTAAAGAGTTGTGCATGATCCGCCGTCCCGCAGCTCCGGAGTCTGTTAACTCGACCCCTCCGGTGCTTGTGTTCGCAGTTCTGCCTCCTGGGAGTCCTCCTCGTACCTCTCCGCTCCGTCTTCCTGGCTGTGGTGCTGATGGCAACGTGGCTGGTGGCCGCCGTAATAACGTTCAGGCGGCCCCTGAACAGAGACGTGGAGCCCATGACGGGCTGGAGGAGGTGAGCGCAAAGTTATCATCTCCGCCGGGATTATAACAGCCCATCTCATCTGATTTTACGCGACTTCATACACAACACGAACTGGGCCGCCATTGCGCCGTGAATTTTTATTGTCTGGTGAACGAGCCGTGATAAATTGCCCTATATAAATATCTATGAACAGCACAATTACGTAAATTGTAGAGCTTTGAACCATCATATTGGTCTGTAGAAACAAAAGACCAATATAATTATTATACAAATAGTATCTGTGTGTATCAGAGTTTATAGACAGCCACGTCTTGTGTATAAAATAAGACAGAACAGGAGATTCTTTGGTTCACCCTGAATCCAGCATTAAATTGCATAAATTAGCTCAGAACAAAACTACTGATTCTGGATCAGATTTGTCCTGCACTTACGCGGAAGGTGACCACAGACCTAGATGATCCCAGACCTGCCTGTCTATTCTGAGATTCCTTGTGGATACTCCTGCTCTGATCCCCTCGGCCTAGGGTCTGTAGCAGATAATACAAGATTGCACAGGAATGGCAAGACTTCTCCAAGTGCTTTGGGAATGACTTGGGTTATATAGCTAAGGTTACTGAGAACAGGGGAAGCACAGATAGGTGATATTAAAGGGTCGTGTGGCACGGTTAATTTTTCATGCTGTTTGCAAGCATATCTTTTACATGAGGTAAAAAATACGCAGGCTTCCTGTGAAAGCAGAATGGTCAGGCATGTCTAGCCCCGTTATGCTGGATTGTGTTTAAGCAACCCTACTTTTCTGCATGTCTGTGCATGTGTTGTGTGTGTGTGTGCGCGTGTGTGTGTGCGTGTGCTCGCGCGCGTGTGTGTGTGTAGGCTCATGTGTCGTACAGTGATGGTGTTTCTAGGCCGGGTCTGTTTCCTAGGGATGGGCTTCTGCGTGGTGGTGAAGGGCAGGCAGGTGAGCGGTGCTAAGGCTCCCATTCTTGCTGTAGCTCCGCACTCCTCCTTCTTCGACGCCATCGCCTGCATCGTAGCCGGTCTGCCCTCCATCGTGTCCCGCTCCGAGTCCCTGGACGCGCCCATATTTGGCCGTGAGTAACGGACAGTCGCTTTCTTTTCACGCACCCGACTCTCATGGCAGACTTCTAGGCTTTGCAGTATGTGCAAAAGCCCCCCCTGCGTCATGGCCAAAGAAGTTTGCACCCGTCACTGGTCCTGGAAATGTTTGCCAGGCTAAGCAGATGGCAGGCCATTCTGAAACACTAATCACATAACTATGATTAGTGACCTGATCATTCAGATGATAACATGCTTCTTACATTTTAATGGTGAGACCTTAGCCACAAGCTTCCTCCTCTGGGAGAGAGTTCACATCAGATGGAGCAACTCTCTCCCACAGAAACCACTTTTCTCAGCTTCCTGAAAAGCCTTATGGGAATTCCCTTTTGCTTTGTTACAATGTAACACAATCATGTTACATAATTCTTATTGTTCACTTACTAGCAAGCTTGGCCAGAACAGGGTGGGTGAGCCGACTGATCAGAACACACTAGGTTTACTGGGAGGAACTTAGAGACACATGTGCTGTAACAGAGTTTCAGACAGAAGGTGAATAGAGGTGTACAGTATGAGGAAAATAATGTGTGAGCACCGAAGCATGTAAATCTATAATAATGGACCCAAAAAGTAAAATGATGAGCATTGAAATTGAGCATAATAGGTCCCCTTTAATGTCTAATAATCTCTGACCTGCTTTGGAGGAGGGAACTTGTAACGGCCCGAGTGCCGCGGGACGTGGAACAGGACACACAGACTCCCTCGACTTTGTGCAACATTTAATGGCATTAAACACACAGGACAATGGTGGCATTCACACGTAACATTAAGTGAATATGAAGACACTTAACGCTAAAGACATTAACATTATACTCAGACGCTAACAAACATTGACCAACAGGGAAGTAAGCACTGACGGGGGTTTAAATAGACTGACAAACACTTAATGATAAACCCCGTACAGGTGCGGGCCATCACACCTGTAAACCCCCCTGCACGCCGCGGGCCGTACCACGTGACTCGTAGGGGGTAAGCGAGCCATGCAGAACTCTACTGTGAAAGGGATGTGTGACGGAACGCTCGCCTCCCGTGAGTCACGTGGTTCGGCCAGCCACGTGCAGTAGGAGGACTTTCGTTTGTGGCCACTCCTGCACACACCTGTACCTCATTTCGTCGGTGTGTATTTAAACTCACGTCAGGGTGTGCCACGTGGTTGGTCATTGTAGATGTAATGTCTAAATGTAACGTGTTTATGTTGGATGCATCTTTGTGTATTGTGTTTGTTTAGCGGCAGTCGTTTCTTGTTTATGTTCATCGTTTGTAATACGTGAGTGCCGCTGTCGTTTATGTTATTAAATGTTCGTCTCTGTCGAGGAAGTCTGTGCGTCCTGCCTCGCACCCTGCGGCATTCGGGCCACCACGTGTTACAGGATGGGTGGTCTTCCATCACGGAAACCAAAAGAAGTTTCAATACTATTAATTTTGTGTGCAAAATGGATTAAGCAGTTTTTGTGCATGTTAAAACTAAGTGCATGTTTAAATTGTGTGTAAGAATGAGGAACCAGAAACTGCACCATCGCTTGAAATGCGTTTACTTTGGCTCTCTGAGACGTCTGTGTGTGGTCACCCAGGCATCCTGCAGTGCCTGCAGCCTGTGCTGGTGTCACGAAAGGATCCAGACTCACGCAAAAACACCATCTTGGAGATTAGGAGACGGGCCATGTCTGGGGGCCACTGGCCACAGGTGATCTTAACCCACCCTGCTGCATGTTAACGTTTGCCAAGGCTGTTTTGAGGTTTGGATGAATGGTCGATGATGTAACGGTGTCACAACAACCTGACTTGAAAATGGAATTTCAAAGTTTTGCTAAAACATTTCAAAAAGCAGGAAACCCTTTCTGTGCGTTTAGAAAGTGGCCTGGTTTGCTGTTACTACACCTCCTTCTCCACCAAGAGCAATTCAAAGTAAATAAATGTGTAATTCTGTTATGTAAATGTGAAACGTGTGCTCATTTTTTCATTGTTATTGTTTTCCCCGTGAAGGGGGAAAAGTTTAATCAGGTTTGTTTTGTGAAAACTTCACAAACAGGCTGTTATGACTGGAATTGTTACAAGTTAAAACTGACAGACCTACCAAGTGCTTAATGAAAACGACGTGTTTGTGTTTTATGATCATTTTTCAGATGTTGATTTTCCCTGAAGGGACATGCACAAACCGATCTTGCCTCATTACCTTCAAACAAGGCAAGGAGATTCCATCTCACTGCATCCGTTTGTCTGCTCGGGTCCAAACGTTTATATAGACAAATGATCTTAAGCAGTTTTAAGTAACACTAGCGGTCATTTTCACTGAGATCTACACGTGTGAAAAAAAACAGTCACAGCCTTTGATTAAGCCTACAGTTTGAGTAGAATATGAAAATGATGTTGCGTGTACTTTGCCGCATCCTTTTCATGACACGTGCACCGAGTTTGCTGGACGGCAAATTATGGAGCTGCAGGGATTCCTGAAAACTCGTTTGCCTGCAATGCAAAGCAGGAGGGTAACGGGGAGCAGGAGGAGCGAAAACGTTCAAGTTGCACACAGGTTGTTTCTGCCACCAATGGTGGCCCAGAGGTTCTTTTTATGGAGGTCAGCAAAAACAGGAACAGAACCTCTTTTCGCTTATGTCATCACATCTTTAGAGAGATGTACCACACTTCCTTCCTTCTGAATACTAATTTAGTACATGCATCTTTCACATTTGTGAAGCTTTTTCTCCTGTACACTGAATGCATGTGAGCTTACGCTAGAATAAGTCAACCACACAGAATTCTCTTATTAATCTGTAATTATTGATTGGCTAGAAGAGCTAGCAGGTTACACAGCTGGTCACGGAGGACAGCGTAATCTAGGACAAAGTTTAATCAGTGGGGCCTGACTGGCACTGACCAGGGTCAGGAAGGGGGTAACTACTGTGTTTTTTTGTACCATTGTATTTGCAATGTGTGTGTGTTAAGTGGGTAGGGACACATTTAAAAACAGCGGTAAAACAGTGTAGTAAAACAATGACAGAACATGAGAAGGGAAATGAAAGAAAAGTCTTATCTGTCGCTCCATTTCTGTTGACAGGAGCCTTTGTGTCAGGGGTCCCTGTTCAGCCAGTGCTCATCAGATACCCCGGTAAGATGGTGAGTGAGTCACACGCACAGTCCTGTTCAGCCGGTGCTTATCAGATATTTATTCTGCTTTACTAGGTTTGAAGGGTAGTCGTAGAGGTTTAGTGGGTGGTTTACGTGTGATCTTCCTGCTTCCGTCTTCACAAAGTGCACAGTCTGAATATTTGAACCACTCAGAGGAAGTCTTACTTTAGAAAGTGATCACATAAGAAAAGCGGCATTCTGAAAAGAAAAAAAATCAATAATCATTTTTAAAAAGTATAAAGTTGGAGCAGAAATGGAAACATTTTGCACATCAATCTGATCACATAACATAAGCAGGGGACTGAAATTGCAAACTGATTTATGAGCAGTGCAAAGAATGTTAAATGATCAGGACAGTCAGTAATCTGCACAGAGTCAGGACAGGACAGTCAGAAATCTGCACAGAGTCAGGACAGTCATTACAAGACAGTAAGTAAAGACATACAGGGAAGTGCGACAAGTAAACAGGGACACGAATAAAAAAAAACACTGATCTAAAAAGCAACATGCTGTGTTTCATCTAAATTCAGAAAAAAATAGTGTTGTATTCAGAACCCATAAGTCCTAGATGGTGTATTTACAGTAACTAAAGGTATTCAGATCCTCTCTGTCCCTGGGTAAGATTCAGTTGTATTATACTTATAAATTGCTGTGTGTACCTTCGATATTTGACAACCAGAGAATTCTCTGTAAAACCCTTGAGAAAGGTGTCAGTCATCGTGGATGAAATAAAGTTGGTGATTTACATTTGAAGACTAAAGAAAGGGTGTGTTTTGCTATTACTGGTGAATGGCCTTAATGGAACCTGAGGAATCTTGTAAATTTCTGTCACATCATTTTCTTGACAGTTGTTTTGGTAACATCTAGTAGCAGAGAACAAAAGACACATCCTGTAGGGAAAAACAGAATAACTCAGCCCTTACACCGTTTTTTAGTCTTTAGTTTGAATGTTAAACTGTTTATCTGCAAAACACCTGCTCTGGCTTCAACTTCACACAAGTTCTTTTTCTCCATTTTCTGTCCTTCAGGACACAGTAACGTGGACTTGGCAAGGCCCCAGACTGTAAGTAGTGAACCATCTAAGATCATTAAACAGATAGCAGAGATAAAAGACCACATCGTCACACTGCCACTGCCTAAGGGTCCATTTCAGAGTAGTTTGGCTAGGACACATTCAGTGAGTAAAAGACAAAGCACTTTTGTATGTCACTCTGGATAGGAGTATCTGCCAAGTGTCGTAAATGTAAATGAATGAGCTCAGTCACACATTTGTGAATGGAACAAGCCTTTATAGTGCAAAATTATTTGACTTGCATACTTCCACAGGTACATATTGTTTGACCTTGTTGACACAGGCATATAATTGTTCCTAGCTGAAAAAAATCAGTTTCCTGTTCCTAAAGCAGCCGTAACCCTGTCCCTGCTTGAAGGTACCCCAACGAGAGGCCATGCATATAAGCGTCATGTATATGTCTAATCTTCCATCAACTCCAGAATGAATGTGGAACCTGATCTAGTGCCGTCTAAAGGCCTTTCTGCACAGACGTGAGTCTTTAGCCCCATTCCTGAGGAGGTCACGGCAGTGTTTCTCTCTATTGCAGGTGGACTGTGCTTCTGCACACACTCTGTCAGATCTACACCACAGTCGAGATTGAGGTTAGCGACTTGGGCATCTTCTTCCGTATTCTAGCTTCTGCTTTTCTGTGTCTATCCTAAAAAAGGTGACATGAAACTGTCGTCCTAATGAACTGTCTAACAGAAGATTACTTTTGTTAGAAGGCCCTGCATGTTGCATAGTCCTTATAAGGAAACATGTTTTTGTTTTCAGAATTACCTGTATAATGAAACTGGAAATCTAAGGCACAAAAGGAACAGTTATCTTAAATAAATATTCCTGAATTTCCTGCCTAATCTCTATTTTCCACATTTACCACAAATGGGTTGTACATGTCACATTTATAGTGCATGTTCAGTCTCCATAGTGGAAATACATTTAATATCTGTGGTAATTGACTCTGGTCATGGTCAAGTCCTCATTATTTTCTGGAGAAAAAGGTAGTTTGTTACCTGGCAGTCATTTGTGTTAGTTTTATATTTTTGTGTTAGAATATATTCAGATTTTCCTTCAAGTGTAGGTACAGAATGTGTGCTCTCGTCTTGTTTGCTGTAGTTTCTTCCTCCACACATCCCAACAGAAGAAGAGAAGGAGAACGCCACTAAGTTTGCTCATTCCGTGCGGGCAGTGATGGCAAGGTGGGATGGTCACTACACTTCCCTGCCTCTTTATCGCTAAACCCAAGCTTGTCCCGCACACCGCCCGCTGTCCCGTAGGAACATGAACGAGTCAATGAGCTCATCGCTCAGAGTCCATGGTATTGATGAGCTTGTGTTGCCAGGTCACTGGGTGTCCCGGTAACGGACCACACGTTCGAGGACTGTCGGCTCATGATCTCCGCCGGGGAGCTAACCCTGCCCATGGAAGCGGGGCTAGTGGAGTTCACAAAGATCAGCAGGAAACTGAAGTACGGGACACTTCCTGCTGCTCGGTTCTATACCTGAACTTCATCCTTTGTTTACTGCATCACACAACATTCCTTCACTACTCAGAGCATTGTATAATACCTCCAACAGATTGTAATTTTGTAATTAAATTGAAGGTGATATTTTTATTACTAGGTGACATTACTACTAAAGGCACTATTTTGGGAGTAAACTGAAGCTCTGTAATGAAGCTAAATAAACCAGAAGTATTCATAGAAATCCTTATAACTAGAGATAAGGGGAATTTTTCATTGTTAAGTGTCTTATTATTTTGTGTAGTCTGAAATGGGATAATGTGAAGAAGGAGCTGGAGAATTTTGCCACCAGAGCTTCCTCATGTAAAGGCGGGCGGATCCGCATCGAGGAGTTTGCCGGTTTCCTCAAGTTACCCATCAGCCCAGCACTGCAGGAGCTCTTTGCTCTTTTCGACAGGGTACGTGTGTGTGTGCGTGTGTGCGTGCGTGCGTGTGTGTGCGCACACATGCATGCGTGTTTGACCTGCTTCAGATGGTCATTTTGTTGCACATAAATAGACCATGTCTAAATATTTTTTGGGGTGTCAGAGCTCAAGATGTGTTTTACTCCATCACCACAGGATGGAGATGGCACCATCGATTTCAGAGAGTACGTCATTGGTGTGACCGTGTTATGTCGACCAGCTAACACAGAGGAGGTCATCCACACAGCATTTAAGGTATATAGTCACCAAAGCTCGTATGTGCATTTGATAAGTAATATCTGTGCATAATTTTACTGTCTTTTTTTTTCCTTTTTGTAATGTTTTATTAACAATATTTCTGTTTATTACTTTGGTGCGAGTGCTGTAAGTTAAATACTCTTGCTCGTATTCTGCATTGTTGCTTATATATTTACTGTAAAGATGTCGCTCATATGGAGTAGTCACACACTTGTACTCTGTGACATCTTGCCTCAGCTGTTTGATATAGACGAGGACAATAACATCACTCGAGATGAGTTTTCCAGTCTGCTGCGTTCGGCTCTGGGTGTGTGTGATCTCAACGTCAGCAAACTCTTCAACGCAATCGACAGTGATGGATCAGGACACATCACCTACGGTGTGTTTGCGATTTATCACCCAAAATAAACTTTATTCTGCGAGCGGTATAGAAGGCTAACCTTCGTGATTAGACATTACGATGATTCACAATGCATAAAAATTATTTAAAAGTCACAAAAATTGAAAGAACTCCCAGTGCTCTAAACTGAAACTATGGAATAAAACAATACTCTATATTTTGTGAATAGTTTTATACCACACACAGAATACATGACATATATAATTTGAGTACATTCCTGTACTAAACACTTACTGAAAGTACGTATTATGGACTACTTAATTAATGAATTAATTAATTAATATTAATATTTATAGTTTCAAAGTAATCGCTTGTATTTTTCTCTCTCCTGTAATGATTAGATGAGTTTCGCACCTTCGCTCTCACCCACCCAGAGTACGGTAAACTCTTCACAACATACATCGAGCTCCAGCGCTACCAGGGCCTCCAAGGGGAGGAGCCAGACTTTGACTCCGCCTTCTCCCAGTGGGGTACCAGTTCCCCTAGTGACCACCAGGAAGACAGCAACTCCCACAAGAAAGACGCTTAACAGTACCAGACGAAGGAGGAACCCAGGCCTAATGCCCCGCGGGTCTAGTGAGGTGGATCGAAACCACCGCAGAGCTTAGAACAGCAATCAACTGGCATTTTTGTTGATTATAAATACAACCTTCCGTTTGGAGGAAACTCATCGTAACGTGTCTTGGCGGTGCACAGAGTAACCGCCTTTGCCAAGAACGTGTGCAAGATTTCTCCCAAGGGGCACGTGTCCCTTACATGAAGTTTTGCATGCAAGTCTTGTTTGAGCCGTGCCCACCTACTGTTCCCATGATGTCGTGAGTCGTTTATGTTTAAAGTATTATGTTACACTGTTCTGCATCTTGCTGTTGTGACTATGGCAAGAAGTGTTATGATATTATTTTGTTTGTTTAGTTTTTTTTTTTTTTTATCTGGTGCTACACATCCAGTGCTTACAGGAGGCAGGGAAATAAAGCTTTAATGTTGCAATCTTACGACATTACTGATGTGCGGTGGTCCACAGCAGTGCTGCAGAGCTGGTGCATGTCAGTTCATGATTCACAACAACGGCAGGCTAAAGGGAGGGAGGATATGAGTACACACGCTGTTTTTTTTCTCTCTCTCTCTCTCTCTCTCTCTCTCTCTCTCTCTCTGTGACTCTGGTGCAGAAAGTTCGCAGTAATTAAAGGTTTTTGCCCGACATCTTGTTATTTGCATTTCTGCTGAGTCAACATTCTGAGTGAGCGTTCTGAGTTAACATTGAGTTAACACTCTTTGAACTTTGAGTGAGCGCTCTGAGTTAGCATTCTGAGCTAGCGCTCAGTCCCTGTTTAGTGTAAAGCATCCAGGAGATGAAAAAGGTCTAATTTCTAGCAAACAGCATCTCAGCACACATCAACTGGGGTTGGTCTGGCGCCCTGTACTGACTGCTCCACACTCGCCCTGTACTGCACTTTGCAATTACAGTTAAGAGGTTTTTAAAAATAATTATTGCTATTAATTTTTGTCTTTTATGTTCCACTTCACAGACATTTGTTAGAGGGGTTTACCTTCTGTAGAAAACTTTAGTGGCCCAATGGAAACTCTTCCACCAGGTGGCAGCAGTGGTCTGTTCTCTACGTGAAGATTAGCGTCAGTATTGCCTGTGAGTGTCTGTTACAATGTGGTTCTAAACAGTTATGTTTGACTATAGGATAGCGCTCTCTGGCTGGCTGGCTGTCTCTCTCTCTCTCTCTCTCTCTCTCTCTCTCTCTCTCTCTCTCTCTCTCTCTCTCTCTCTCTCTCTCTCTCTCTCTATATATATATATATATATTGTGTGTGTGCGCGCGCTTTCCTGTGCAACGGAAAAAGGGTCATTTCACAGTGCACATAAGTGCACATACAAACCAGATAACTATTATGCTGTCTTCTCATGCTGAGCAAAGACATAAAACATCTTAAACAATAACATCCAAACAATAACTTAACAGACATAAAACCTGTAGACCTGCACGTGTATTGACTGGAGACTTTTGAAACTTTGTTTTTTTTTTTACCATTGAATATTCCGGTATTGTCACGATCCCAACGAGACACGGCGACTCGAGAAGCAGACGTGTGACTGATGGGGTGTGGCTATGTGTGCATGCTTCAGGTAGTGGGAGGCTGTGTGTGTGGGCCAAAGATCTGAATTGAGGTTAGGTTTAGGTGTAGGCATGGCATTACTTAGTTTCACTAATAGAATGATACAAAACTGTGAGCTAGTGAGCGCAGTAAGCAATTTTCTGAGTACTACTGTCTGTGCGATCTCGGCAGCGGGGGTCAGTGACGATGATGTCCCACAGGAGACTGATGCTTGCTCTTGTTAGGCTCAGGTAGATGAAGAATGGAGCCGAGCTCACTTCATTAAAGCCCTGCTGCTCAGCCTGCTGCCATTACCAGCTGCGATTTCCAACCTCAATTTGTTTTAACCTTTTCAGACGAGAGCAGCCCATTTCATTTTAATCACAATTGATGAGATGGCATGGAATCAATTAAGTAATGTTGTCCTCTCTCTCTACTTCTGTCGTGTTCTCTTTCTTTCTCTCCCTTCTTCTCTGCCTTCACCTTAATATTGCTGTATCCATTTTGCAGCAGCCCCAGGTCTTGTCTGTCTAGTCAAATCGTAATCGATCAGCGGTCACTAATCGGGTTTTATTTGCACAAACCACGCGAGCGTCGGCTACTGGGGCCGCAGCGAGCAGATGAGGGAAGGACTGATCAAACGCTCGCGCGCGAAAGGTCAGCCCAGCCGCGTGGCTGATTAACGATGGGCGAGGATGTCGCTAAACGCGGCGGGGTGAAGTTCTGAAGCTCGCGGGGACAGGGTGCAGGCCTATGGATTCTTTTCATATTTGCACTCAGCTCTTGCATTCATTATATTTCAGATATACGTGACGTCTCTGTTTAGATATGCGAATGCCAGACTGCTGTACCGAGTCCCTCCTCTGTGTCATACTTGTTCTCTCTTTCTGTTTCTAGTTCACACTGTGTAGAAGCTGTTGTTTAATATGCCGGTACCTGACTTCTCAGAGCCTTGCTATGTTCTACACGTATCACACTGCTGTGTGTGTGTGTGTGTGTGTGTGTGTGTGTGTGTTTAAATATGGATGGTATACCACAGCTTCGCACAGTCTGATTCTCCAGTCCCATCCCCGTTATACGCACACACCACCTGTAGCGCTGTGACGTGTGTTTGAGGTAAGGAAGAAGTCAGTCTGGCCAGAGACCACAGAAGCCCCAGCTGCACGTCCGATTGGGCAAGACGCAAACACAGACATCCCTTCCTCCAAACACCTGTATGACAACACAGACATCCCTTCCTCCAAACACCTGTATGACAACACAGACAGCCCATCCTCCAAACACCTGTATGACAAAATGCTGATTTGTTCAGTTCTTCTATTCAGGAGAGATTTCTTATAATGTATCCAGTTCGAAGGATTGCAGAGGTGCAACACTTAATAATGAAAAAGAAGCAAAAAGAACAAATTGCACAGCTGTGTTTCCCTACATTTGAGTTTGAATTTCATCGAGCACTGTGGTTGTCGGATTGCTTCCCAGAAGAGTATCTGTTTTGTTTTTCCTGAATCAAAGTGCAAGTCTACAAAGATGCTCTAGTATGCAACTAATACTTAAGACTTTTTAAAGTAAAAAAGAAGGCCTGACGTTATATCCATTTCATGCTTGGTTCAGGTAATATAAATATATAAAACGTGATCCAGAAACAATGGCATTCATAGACACTTTATGATTACACTATGATTATACCCCCATATAGATATGCAAGTATAATTACTTTCATATGAACTCTCATATGGGAATAAACTGTTTTGGGAGTAACTTGGAGCCTGGAGCTCATTTACATCCATCCTGCTCACACCATTTTTAAAAAATCAGTTTGTACTTATAACGAGTATAAACTGCTTTGTATCCAGTGGTTTTGATTCATGTGTGCGCAGTTATATGATTCACTGGAGCTATATGATAGGCATAGATTTGAAATGTACCCAGAAGAGAAACAGTGATGTTACTGAGGGTGTTGATTGGAGCAATGGCAGAAGAGTAATTGTGTACATTAGTAGTCATGTGTGAGCTGTAAAATTAGCCACTCCAGTTTAAACAACTTTAAAAATTAACAGAAGATAACTAATGATTTCTGATTTTGCAATTATACCATTAAAGGTAAGCTGAGGTGTTCAGTATGTTCTCAGTGTAAACAAAAGATTTTCAGTAATGTCCATATCTAATAATGCAATGTTCCTCGACCTCGTCCTTGGTACTCTTAAACGCACCCACAAACTAAACCGAACCATTAAGAACACTGAATACCGGGAGCCCAGTAGGAGAAAAAATGTGAACTGGATTTAAAACAAAAACAAAAACACTGCAGTAACACTGAGGGGTTCTTCAGTTTCTCCATATATAAAGATTAAACAGATTTCATTGTGTTATTTGAACAGCAAAACAAAAATCTTTCATATGTCCCCTATTTCTGAGTGACTGAGAAACTAGTTTGGATTCTTGTGGGTATATATACCATATGTGTTTGAAGGATCAGCATAAATCCTTTCAGTTTCAGGGGACTCTGTCTATGTCATGCTCTGACTGACAATCTGGCCAGGCTGCAGTCTGTGAAGAGGCAGGACATTCTGCATGCTGTCAGCACGGTTCAGCCTCCTGCAACATGCTCCGACTAGTTACAGTAAAACCAGTGAAAACCAGAGCAAAGCTAAAAAAAGGCAAGTTTCCATGAATTTTATATCATAAATTCTTCTATACTTTCCAACAGGCAAAAATTGCTGAATTGTGTTAGTCATCTCTTCATAGGAGATGTGTGCAAGGCAATGTCTTTTTCTCAGTTTCTGCAAAGCTGTGACTTTAATCTGAAAGGTCATTGGATGCTGTGTAATTAAGTGGATGATGAAACAAGTCTGACAGTACTCTATTTGTTGCGTCTAATGAGTGACCTTTGACCCTGAGCCCAAGGCTGTCCATCACCTGAATCTTTTATCCTCCTTTTATTCTCCTTCTGCCTTCAAATGCTTATAGCTTGATCTTCTCATAAAGCTCCATCTCCTCCTCATACACCTCCATCTTCTCATACAGCTCCATCTCCTCCTCATACACCTCCATCTTCTCATACATCTCAATCTCCTCCTCATACACTTCAATCTTCTCATACACCTTCATCTTCTCATACAGCTCCATCTCCTCATACACCTCCATCTTCTTATACAGCTCAATCTCCTCCTCATACACCTCCATCTTCTCATACAGCTCCATATCCTCATACACCTCCATTCTCTCATACACCTCCATCTTCTCATACAGCTCAATCTCTTCCTCATACACCTCAATCTTCTCATATACCTCAATCTTCTCATACAGCTCCATGTCCTCCTCATACAGTTCCATCTCCTCATACACCTCCACCTTCTCATACAGCTACATCTCCTCCTCATACACCTCCATCTTCTCATACAGCTCCATCTCCTCATACAGCTCCATCTTCTCCTCATACACCTCCATCTTCTCATACAGCTCCATCTCCTCCTCATACACCTCCACACTCTCTCTTTCCCTCTCTCTTTTCATTCATTTCTCTGTGATTATACAGTTTTATCAATGAAGTCCAAAAGTTATATGTAAAAACAAGGAACATGACAAAATTAATAATATATGTTTAATTAATAATTAATGTTAAATAATATTTAACAACAAAGAAAATACATAAATAAATAAATAAATAAACCAACAGAAAACAATACTGACATAGTGTGTCTATATAAAATTGCATCATAGAAAGGAAGCAATTGCTTAAATATCCTTAAAATATAGTCAGTCTCTCTCTCTCTCTCTCTCTCTCTCTCTCTCTCTCTCTCTCTCTCTCTCTCTCTCTCTCACTGGGACTAACCTTTTGAAGTGACAGATTAAAAAATCTAAATATTCATACAGTGCATGCAGTGAAAGCCATAAACAAGCATACCAGGCAAAAAACAAACAGCATCACTCATGTGCTTTTGAAGGAATTTACATATCTTATGAGCAACTGAGGGTTAAGAGTCTTGCTCAGGTGCAACTTAGCAGTGGTGGGGTCAACCATGCTTCAAGTCTCATGAAAAACAAGCATTAAAGCTATTCTGTGCTGGTTCCCAGATGGTGATAAAAACTTCCACTGGCTGACTGGACAGCAGAGTCACTTGCAGTATTCAAATGCAGACTGAAGACTTAACTATTTGTGGAATATTTAGAATTGATCCTGCATCTGTTGAGTAACTGAAACTCTAGCACATATAGTTTGATATTGTTTGTTATTGCACTTATCTTTGTCTGATATATAGCTCATATTTGTTTCACACTTCTAGGTATCAGCTTTGATCCTTGTATTATAACAGTATTCTAGTTCAATGGAACCTACTGTACTGGCTAAGATGCATTCTATGAGTAAATGACAAAGCACTTTTGTAAGTCACTGTGGATAAGAGCATCTCCTAAATGCCAAAAATGTACAATGTAAATCTCAAAATGTATGTGGTGTTTTCAGTCTGTACCATGTATATGAAGTCCAGCATGATTTTTCATGGCAACTGAAAATAGAAATACAAGGCTCTTATCTGGAGGTCTGCTATGATTCAGGAGTCAAGGACTAACCACTCAGTATGGCAGTAACACTGGCATAGTAGTGGCATTGTTCTGAGTGTTGAAATGCTACAACTTTACAAGGCATAGCAGTACGGCGGGGGGGGGGGGGGGGGGGGGGTCAGTTGGCTTGAGACTGCTCTACCATCCCAAAATATCCAACTAGTAAGGGTAGGGGTAACTCAGAAGTTAAGGTACTGGATAATTAAACAGAAGGTTGCTGTTTATAGCCACACAATGACCAAGGTACTGGTAACCTCAAGGGCCCATGAGCAAGGTCATTAAACCTCAATTGTTTGAATAGTACTCAGTTGCTTTGTGTCAGATAAATGCTGTTAATAAATATCAAAAACTTGTGCATGGTCACAGATGGGCAGCTGAGTCTAACTGTATGCCTACCATGTACTTTCAGTAAGTGGTCTTTCTAAGAAAGTGACTGGTGGTTAGAAATGCTACAGCATACAACTGCTTGAAGAGTCACCACTTAAGAGTCTATTTGCTTTCCAGAGTCTGTTCAGAGTTTTTACATAGAAAAGATGTGGTCTTATAGAACAGGTCTTGAGTTTATATCATTGCATAAGCACCGACCTCGGTAAAATGGACAGTACTCACAGGATTAATAGTGGTGGAGGATCCAGGCATAGGGTACTTTACACCACCATGCAAGTATATCCTGTTTGTTTGTTGGGATCACCCTTTCCAACCCGTATTCCTGAAATAGCAAATTCCAGCTTCCAGAGAAGGAAAGAACCCCAAATGAATGCATAAATCAGCTTGTGTAACCAGGTTCCTCACTTTTATTATCTAATCTTTGCTGGAGTATCAACAAAAGCTCCTCAAAACAGGCCTGTAAAGGTTTCATAAAAGAAGCGCTGGAAAGCTTTAAATGGACATTCATTGACTTTAATGGGATGAACTGAACGTCTATATCTAATAGAAAATCATAGCCGTCGGCTAAAGCTGCGTGAGATTCGATTACACATGGAACACAATGCTTTTACCGCTTCTTAGAAAACGGGTAATTGAATCCATGCAGAAGAAGAGAAAAGACACAGACAATTAAAGAGAGGAATAAAACATTTTTTGAAAAAAAAGTCTTATGTTTAGTTACTTATTTATTTTTCCTACAAAACTTTTTGGCGCGGCTGCAGGTATATTTCTGCAGTTTAAGGATCATTTAATATCCCAACTAGTATGAAAAACACCTGCTTTGTGCCAGACTGCGCAACATTCTCCCGCATTTACACACGTGATTAAGTGCGCGATCTCCAGCAGAATAAACGTTGTAGGGACTTTGTGAGTTATCACCTGTCGTGACTTTCAAGAATATGACAAGACCGCTATGATTTGTTCAGACAGCCTTTCAGAAGTTTGTCACAAATGCACTCACAAACCGTCAGAGCATCCGCGGCGCGCTTTCGCGGCGCGCATCAACCTAGACAATTACCCAAAGGAACGAGAGGGGGGGGATCTCAAATACAAAATATCACGTGGAAAAACGAGGATGTCGAGTTAAATACCCACAACTTACACTGCCTCTAAATCCAAGGGAGGAGACCATTAAAACTTCTTTCATAATTGGCAGTCTCTCATTCGCATCGAGACCGCAGGAGCAACCAGTCATGGACGAGTCTTCTCAGTTTGACAAGTACGGATTAGACTCCTACTTAACACTTACTTTTAATGTAGCTCCATTCGGCATGGGAACATGTATAATTACAGTACGGTTTCATCTGTTCAGGCTGCTGTGTCGGTAAACGTGCATTGCTTTTAAAAGCTATCGGCCGAGCGCGAGAGGATATAGCTGCCAAGGTGTCACGAGATTAACAGACATTAATAGTGCAATATCCCCTCACAACCTTAAAAATACTTAAATCTCTTTCACTGGAAGTTACGCATAGACTATATATGCTGTCTGATTTAAAAATGCTGAAACTGCATCCTACAGTGTCACTTTCTCCTGCGTCCCGCACAGTTTATAAGTTAGTTGCTAAACTTTTATTTTGTTTTATCTTGTGTATGCTTGTTCCACAGCTGATGAAACGGAGTGGATATCTCCAACTTTTCAAGACAAAGAACTGTCCTAGCGGAGGCATTCTCCTCTTCATCATCATCATCATCATCACCATCACCATCATCGCCATCATCATCATCATCATCACCATCATCATCGTCGTCAGCGCGACTAGCAGCGGCGTCCGTCTCAACCTCGCCACATCCTCGGGGCCGTGAGAGCACGAGGGTGCGCGAGCATCGAAGTGCCGCGAAGATGAATATCCAGGTGATGCCGGAACATAAACTATCGTCAGTGGCGCCGCTCAAGATGTACAACGTGGAGAAGAAGGACGTGGAGCTGATTCTGGTGAAGGACCAGAACGGGGTCCAGTACACCAGTTCGTCCATCCTCGCCACCCCTGCATCCTGCACCCGCATCCGCACTTCTGGCTCCGCGGAACAAGACGACAGAGAGACTTGGGGCAAGAAACTCGACTTTCTGCTGTCGGTCATCGGCTTTGCTGTGGACCTGGCCAATGTCTGGAGGTTCCCGTATTTGTGCTATAAGAACGGGGGAGGTGAGTAGCCCGAGCGCCTCTTTAACTCGTCATAAACGTGCATCACTCTTCCTAACTTGCTGTTACACGGTTATATTATTGCACATCAAAACATTTATAATGTTTGCATAACCCGAAAGAAAACAGAATTAAGCCCCAGTGCTGGGATGACTTGTTACTATTTTGCGAGGGAAGGAAAAATTCCTAAAGTTTAGTTTAGTTAGTGTCCATAACAGTATCAGAAAACTTAAATCAAATCAACCAGATCCATTTACACTGTTGAACCACTGTCCAGTGCTGTCGCTGTTTCGCGTGAAAGCGCCTTTCAGAAATTATTCAGGAATCGATAGAATAGTTCAGACTTTCCGCAAAATATTAATGGGTTTGTGTAAATAACCCGCCAGCAGCTAACTGCCACTACTGTAGCGTGCGTTCTTTGCTTTGTATAATGTATCCTGCAATAGCAGCATAAACAATGCAGTCGTCTGTTCTCCCAGTGTTTATTTGAGTTTCTGTACAACCCACCCACAGTTCTAAATGAACAATTCTGAAATAACAACTTTTCAAAATTTGTAGGATTTCAGGGGGGAAAAAAAAGTTTAACAAGAAAACGTTACTACTAACTTCTTAGACAAAAGCTGCTTCTGAAAGAGACGTTTAATTGACACATATCTGATGTTTTAAACATGAGCAAACCTGAAGAGTCTCCTCTGACTGTAATGGCCAGCATTACGCAGTAGGACAGAAAGTTGGCTTACATGTGACTGCTCAAAAAAAGCACCCCGAAGCCTCAGCACTGTGCAACCATCAATCACTCCTTAAATATTATAAATGTGTGTCTTATAAAAATATTAGAGAATTGCAGCTGTTCACAGAATTCACTTTTTCACTGCAGAAGCTGCAAAATTCAGTGTAGTAGACAGTTCTTGCTCTCTCTCTCACTTTTATTTCTGTCTCCACAATAATAAAGCCCATACACTTTGTTCCTCCAGGGGCATTTCTGATCCCATACCTCCTGTTCCTCTTCATTGCGGGCATGCCTCTCTTCTACATGGAGCTGGCCTTGGGCCAGTATAACCGAGAAGGGGCAGCCACCGTGTGGAAGATCTGCCCTGTGTTCAAAGGTGTGTTTTTAAAAACCTGTCTCTCACTTCCTCTCTCTCCCTCTCTCTCTCTTCTGACTCCCATCTGCCGAAAATGAGCCGTGGTGTCAAATAGCCAGTAGACTGCCTTTTTGAAATGAAACACGTCTTTCTGTGCTTACTGTGCCCACATGTGCCTCATTTGAAAACAGAGATACATTCCACAGTTTAAGGTGACCGCAAGTCTTTATGAGCCTTTACCAGAACATTCTTTTTCCATTCACAGGTGTGGGCTACACCGTGATAATCATCGCTTTGTATGTGGGCTTCTACTACAACGTCATTATAGCCTGGTCCATCTACTACCTGTTTTCCTCATTCACAAGCGAGTTGCCTTGGCAACACTGTAACAACACGTGGAACAGTCCCTTGTGCAAAGACCCCAAGCACTTCAATAGCTCCACCTCATTGGGCAACACCCCCTATGCCAAGTACAAGAGGACACCTGCTGCTGAGTTCTACACGTAAGTCCTCCAATTCCCAGTGTCTAATCTCCTGGTCCCACTGCGATTTTGCAGTGTTCATGACCAGCAACAGTTCTGGGGGACAGTGCTTTGAATTTACCTGACTCGTGATACGCCAGGCACCGCCAAGCACTGGTCATGCTGGTGTGATGCGTGCCAAAGTGAGGTGTTTCTCTGGGGCTGTTCTGAAAACCTCTAATGAGAAGCACTGCAAAGACTCGACGTTAGTCAGCATCTGTGCCTTCTAGCCCAGTGTGGGAAGTACGTGGCAATGAGATGCTGTGCAGTGGGGATTGCAGGTAATTGTTTGTCCAGGTCTCCAGGTTTCCTAGAAAGTGCCGCTCAAATAAAAAAGTGCTTTCCATGCTTTCGAATGATTGCCATATTCATTAAAATGACAACATGGAGTATTTGTTTTCATATCTAGTTTTTTGACATTGTCATGTTGCCTAATTCATCGACAGAATCCCATTACAGCTGACTGACAGAGCCCCTTATGTAGAACCCACCACAATGCTTTTCAAATTCAGCATTTCTTCTCATCTTTTATCTCTGCAGGCCCATTGTGCTTAGTACTGGTTTTTCTGTGCTAGTGGGGACCCTGTAAAGCATTTGCACAATGTCAGCAACTTCCTGCCAAAATGTGTGTGAGGAATTTTTTTTTAAAAAGATAAAAATCTGTAAGATGGCTGTGTTACTTTGGATTCTGTAGAAACAGATGAACAGTATGTTTAAATCGGCTGTAACGTGACATGGTGACCATCTAGGACGGCGCAGGGTGTCGTAACGGAGAGGAGTGAGCCAAGCGCAGTGGTCGTGCGAGCGTCAGATTGCGAGGTGGATGCAGAGCGTGTAGGTTTACGTTCTCTTTATTGTAGGTGCAGGAAAAGTCATAACGCAAAAAAGTTCCCTCCATATGAGGAAACATCCAGAAAAATGACTTTTACGAAGTGGGCCATTCAGAATGTCTCCCGGCTTTAAGATAGACCATCTGGTTTTACATCCAGTAGTCAATCACTGCAAGATTTGAGTGGTTTGTTCCTGAATTACTGATACGAAATCAAGAAGCACAGAGGGTAGTTTTAGGCATTGGACTGAAAGGTTTTTGAAGCATGATATTGTGACCTCTCTCATTTGTCTGACAATATGATTTGACAGTTAAATGTTTTGCATAGACTTTATCATTCCGAAACTTAGTATGATGAGGAATTATTTAGTGGTAATAATTCAAGTGACATTTGGTGTGGTGGCAACACAATGTGGTGTTCCTGAATTCTCACCTAAAGTTCTGAACCACATTTCTGATGCATAGGTCAGTACATTTTACCAGACTGGATTCGACATGTGTGTTGTGTATAATAATACTTTTTAAATTAATTTACAAAAAAAAAATCTATAGATCTGTTTTAAATGTTTCTGTTCTTGAGGTTGCAGCATTAGTGTTCTGCTTTATTTGGCTTCAGCAGTTGTGGTTAAAGTGTAGACTTAAAGAAAGGAGCATTTTTGTGCCACTCTGTCTAACCTATATTTCCCCATATATCAGCAGCATTCAGGTGACGCTGAAAAGGCCTCCCTCAGGTACTCTGTTTAGTTTTAAGCAGACACTTGAGGATGGGGAAATTCCAGATATTTTGGGGAAATCTTCAGATTTTAGAAGATCAGAAACAGATAGACAGGATGGTTTACTTCATGTAGCACAGAGTTACGCAGAAACACTGATTAGAAGCTTTGTGATCTGTCATTTCTTTTGAAGCTTGCCTGCTACCAGCACAGTTGTCTCGTGCTTTTGAACAGTAAAAGTGGGTCACTACCACGAGCATCAATGAAACTTTTCAGTTTGCTGCCAAACCCCTGAAATCTGCTGCCTCCATTCTAATGCTGCATGCTGGGACATTTGAAGTAGACGAGAAGAAAGGCATTTGGTTTGCACTTCAAAGAAAGCCATCTCCACTTGACCATGGAGGTAGGGTTCTAAAGTCCAGAGGAACCCAGAGCAACCAGTGGGATTATACAGAGTGCTCATCTCTGAGCTGCATGACCGTGCATGACTGTGTCATAGCAAACAGTTATCAGCCCGAATGCCCCTAGCTCTCTGCCCCTTAGAATGTTTGTGCTAAACAAGTGTGGTCATTTATTCTGATGTTTTTGTAAGCTTTCTCCGTATCCTTTGTGATATGAAAAAGCTTAATAATATCTCCCTAACATGCATTCCTCTGTTTTAAAATAACAAGCAAAACATTTTAATTTCTACCACGTCAAAGATAAACAAGCTTCAACCATCAACACTGTATTTAGCTCGTTTTAGCTGTTGTCTATCATTACAAAATTCATGTACATCCCTCTGACTAAACACAGTCTTAGACTCAATTACATTTTTCAGTGGAGAATGACAAATCAGTACAGTCTTTATTTGAAAAAGCAAACATGAATGTAAGAATTGTAAGGAAAAACACTTTGGACAAAAAAGTTTCCCAGAGAAGTACAGTTTAACTCCTAACACTGTACATCAAGCTCTGTGCATGGGAAGGTGTTGTTTGATACCTTTGTTAAACTCAGCTCAGAAGACGTCATAGTTAAGCTGTTTGACGTGTGAATGGCAGTGTAAATCACAAAGATAAACTTTAGTCTTTTAAACAGAAAGCCTGAGGCATCACTACCCCAGCACGCAAAGACAATAAAACACACATCCCCTTTAGAGCAGATGTGCCAAACTGCCTGCTGCTTTGCACAGACGCTCAGCCCCCCCAACCTGCCTCGTCTTCTGCTCTGTCTCTCTTTTCTAGCTTCATGCATTTTCACTCCACATGCCCTCAGTGTACTACTTTAACCCTTTCCCTGCCTCTTTGCATTGCACATGTCTGCGTGCTCTCTTTGGGTCGTGGTTTCCTCGACTCGCCGGTCCGCCCGGAGGGATCCGGAGGGCAGTCTTTCCCTCCTTCTGCCTTCCTTCTACCTCTCTCTTACCACAGCCATGATCCATCTGAGCCCCAGGTAGCCTAATCTCTCCAGTGTAGCGTTACACACAGCTGTCCTATGCAATGAGCCTCAGATGGATTAAGGCACCTCGCTTATCCAAATGGCCAACCATGGTACCAGCTGTCCACTGAAGAACCAACCGCTGCTGTGTCACAAACACCTTGAAGTCTGTTCCTTGACTCCACAGTTGGAGCATGCTTAGAAAATGCTAACTAACCGCATCAGTTTTAGGTGTCATTTTCTGTAACAAAGCATGAATAAATAGAATGATCGGCATAGTGGTCAGTACCGTATAGTAAAGAAACAGGAAACAGCACGCACACTAGGCAATCAGAAAACGAAGGAATATGTTCACTGTTTCCACATGAGTATTCATGTCACCACCATTTCCACTGCAGTAGGTAATCAATTATGGCAGCGAGACAAAGGAAAGTGTGATGTTATATGACATCCTCAACAAAAGAAAGTTTCACCAACTAGCTAACCACCCACGTGTCTTTTCAGAGCATTGTTTTGCTAGTCAATCTCTCTCCTTGGTGAGCAGATAGCAACAGCAGTTGTCAAGAAAAAACCCTCAATGGGGGAGCTTCCCGGAGACAAACTTCGTCGTCATCTAAATTACATTACATTCTCCTTTTGAGCATCTTTTTTAGCACAACGAGAAAAGATATCTTCTGATTTTAGAACGGAAGTTCAGTGCAGGTTAAATACTGCCCAGAAATAAACTGATAATAGACACTGAAAAGCTTGATAGAAAAAGAAGTGAAACATATCTTGCTATTGAATTAATTGGTGTGGCACGTCTTGACTCAACAAATGTTTGTTTGTTTGTTTATTTTCGGAAACAACAACCAAAGTGTACAACATCATTAAGCGCTAAATGAGTGCTTTGTTTTCATTTTGACAGAGCATATGGTGAAGTCAGAATTTGCATTATGAAAATTGGACAGGAGCATAAGGCATCAACAAAACGACATAGAAGCAAGGCAGGGGTTTTAAATCAACCCTCTCGGGCCCTTCTGAGTAGTCCACGGGTGCTTTTTTTTAATGTCATCATAAAGACTTGCACACACATTCCTGAACTTCTCTCCTGGTGGAAATCTTTTTACATTATAATGGTAAGCTCTTCTGGTTCACTGAAACTCAGAAGGGATCTGAAAGCTGTTGTGTGTGATCATATGAATTATTCCACTGTCCAGTCCCCTGGCCCGTGAGTGGGGGGCGGGGCAGGGGGGTCAAAGTACCAATTAGCTTTGACCAGAGTGTGGAGAATATTTACTGCCTGGCACGAATTTGACTCCCTTGCATGCAGACAGGTCACACGGCAATGTCAACACCACACAATTCCACTCTCGATCTCATCTCTTTATCTCCAAAACCAGAACAACATCAAGAGTGCAATATAGTAGACTACAGACAAGTAATGCTCATGAAGTGAAGAAGCTGTAATTAGATCATCGGAGTGACATTTTAGTACTGATGATGTAGACTTATCATTGTATCATTATTCATTCATTTACTTTCAGCTAGGAAAAGAGGGAATGTATTATTTAGGCAACTTTAAAGGGCTCATATCCTACATTTTCGTTTTATTTTATATTTTTTCCTTGATGTCCACTTACAACATTTGTGTGGCTCTATATTACAAAAGCAATCATAATTCATTTTTACACAAGCATTTTCCAGCCTCTCTTCATACTTTAGAATTAAACATGCTGTTTTTATTACTGCGGCTTTATGACGGAGGCAAGATAAATGAGGTCTGTTCTGATTGGGAGTCCTGTGTTGTGCCTCATTCAAGAAAGCACTCAGAGCTAGTAGGCAGGGAAAAGGGAAATTCAGTTTTCCACAGTAGGGGACTCCTCAACTCTCAACAGAGATGCTGCAGTGTGGCATACTATGAATTTTAACAGTAACCCGAAAAGATATTCATTGTGATTCCTGGACTTTAATGAAGCGCTCAAGCCATGTCCATTTGGGTAGGATTAAACACATGCGTGGGAAATGGCCAATGAGAGTTCAAGTTGTGGTGTCAATAAGCAGGAGGTGAGTCAAGGTTAGGTTTCGGGACCTTAACTGGTTCCTGGCAGGTACTAATAGTTGTGGCAAGCCAGGGATTTGTTCTGTTTGTTCTGTTCACTTTGAGCCTAGAGTCTATAAGATTTGTGTAACGACTGCCCGAGTGCCTCAGGGTACGGAACAGGACGCACAGACCTCTTTGACGTTTAGAGACATTTCATAACATAGAACATACAAGAAAACGTTGGAACTCACACAAAACACAAACGGTGAACATTCTTACATTTACAACATGAACATTAATAACACTGTCAAAGACTAAGAAACATTAACATTGAGGCTACAAAACATTATCTACATCTACAATGACATCGACAATGACCCACATGGAGGTGCATACCAATTGGGGTTTAAATAGACAGACATGTTACGATTAACCCCATGCAGGTGTGTGTCCTTATGGAGAGCATAGCTACAAACAGACGTGGTTCCCCCTGTATGTAGCGGGCCATATCACGTGACCCGCGGGGGGGGAGCATTCCGTGACAATTTGTTAGCTTGTGTACACTCCCTCACTCACTACCAGACAAGGTTAAGGAGCTCATGAATTATATAAGTCAATCAACTGCAGTGCAACAGTTGCTTTCTAATTGCAATACTTATTAATTCAGAGTATATAATGCTGAAAATAGCTAATATGTTTTAGATTGTGTAAACAAAATCTGCAGGCAATGGATATGAAGATTAAGTTTAAACCTTGTAATCCGACTTCTCCAGTTACGACATCACTAACACAGTTATGTAATTAGCAAGTGCACTCTGTTCTGTATGGGCTCTTTAAGAACAAAATATACAGTGTCTACTGTTTTAATAATATCACAAGTGATGTACATGTTGAAACAGCTGTGTTCGATTTAATGCCCAGCCATGATGGATCGGTTCCATCAACATGATTTACTTGGAATCAACTTGATAATTAGCCAGTGTCATGTCTACCAAATCAAATAATCAGTAGTATTAGTGAATGCATCCACAGCAAAGTGTTTATACAAGAAATTCTTCAAAGTAACATTCCTTTAGTTCTAATCACAACCATTCACAATAAAATCTGTGTTCTCTTTAGAGGCTTGGGGGGAGGCACTAGAAAAAGACTTTTATAGAAGTGTAGCTATACTGAGAAAGCAGACCAGTGTGCAAACCGTAAGAATAACTGCTGTTAGGACAGTCTTGATGGACGATTAGGACCACCACGCTTACAGTAACACGAGACACTACCAAGTGCGTCACTAAGAATGTTGGACCCACCGAAGATAGGAGGATGCATCAAGTGGTGCCGGTCCAGGCAGAGACAGAAAGCAGGAAAAGGCATGAAAAGAGGATAAGATGAAATGTACACACTCTTGACAACTGTGGGCAGAATAATGTGATGGATTCCGAACCCCCCAGCTGCTGAACATTTAGCTGAGACCGATGAAGTCTGTTTCAGATTATGAAGAAAAGACCCGTCCATATTTCTCAGAGAAGCCAAATTAACCATTGTTTACACAGCAGAACGCATACACCAGGATGTTCAGATGAGTGTCTGTGACCAGGGAAATGAACTCTCAGGGCACTGAGTCCTGAAACCTGCAGGTATGACAGGTTGCAGTGATAAGTGCATCATGAACACTTGAGATTAAATTTCCCATTCCTTTCAGTGTACAAAGTTATAGTCTTCTCTAAGATATCCTGTTATATAGTTAAAGCCTTCTCTAAGATATCTTGTTATATGGTTGTTGTCTTCTCTAAGATATCCTGTTATAAAGTTAAAGTCTTCTTTAAGCTATTTTGTTAGAAAGTTATAGTGTTCTTTAAGATGTCCTGGTAGAAAGTTATAGTCTTCTCTAAGATGTCCTGTTATAAAGAAAATTTTCTTTAAGATGTCCTGTATCATTTCATACATTGCAACCCATAAACAGTAAAGTACAAAGAAAAGAATAACCCATGTTCCTGCACACGATTTTTATTTTGGAAGGAAATGCAGAAAACCGTATATTCCTATAGTGGTTTGTTTATTATTTAAAATCGAAGGCTTTACCTTCTTTTCCCTTTAAAGTTCAGAGAATTACTGAATTACTGGCAACCAGAAACAACCATTCTCAACAGTCCTTTCTCAGAAAGCGTGGGGTCAATATTTTTCTCGGACACATGCAGCAACACTATTATTTATCACTGTAAAATCAAGGCCCCATAGATCTCTCTTGTGTTTTTCATTCTTTTCTATTTATGCAACCATAAAACATCTTTGAAATCCCTTCCACCTAAAACAGGGGGGAAAAGGAAGAAGAGAAAGTAATCCCAGAGGGCTTTAATGGTAATCCACAATCTGCCAGATCACTTGAAGAGGCTGACGAAAGGCCTTGTGTGTATGTTTATAGTGACAACCTAAGAATTGAAGTCGTAAAATACAGATTCAATTTCTCCTGAGCATACATGCCCTTACGAATAAAAGGATCAGTTTCATAAAGAGGCTACCAGCATTTTCATATTCTTCTGATAATCTGTAGATAATCTTAACATTTAAAATAATACTAGTAATGTAGTTTCCTTTAGAATTACAGGCACACTTGGTAAAGATGAGCAAAAAGGCTCTGAAATATGTCAAAAATGAGAGCTATATGAACATTCAGGTAGGTTATATATATTTAGTATGCTGTCTGAGGTGGCACCCAGAGGTGGCTCACTTTTTAGCTCGCTTCTCCTCTTCAGCTCAACCCAGACATTCAGTGGGATTTAGGTCAGGGACTAGGAAAGCTACAGAAGAAGCTTCATTCTGTGGTCCAGGAGCTATTTTTGTGGTCCATGAACCACAGATTTACAGTTATGTTTTGAATGCGTTGGTTCATTGGCTACTGGGAGATCCTGCCTAGGCCTGGCCTCCTGGTTCTTGAGTCCACGATGCCGTGTTCTTGACCATGATTTCCAAGACATCTGAAGAAAATCTACCCCCAGCATTACAGTTCCCCTGGCAAGCCTTTCTGCCTTATTTCCTGTGTTACCTTGTGACACCTCTGATGCATGTTGCTGGGAAGCTCTATTCTTATCCCCTCAGACAAAACAGAACCCTGCTGCAAAGTTCCAGTGAGCTGCAAGCTTTCCACACTATAATCTTTGGAGGCAGGTTTGACTCTCGAACCATCATTCTTTCTGTGCATGGGGCAAAATACACACAAGTTCTCCTGTTGTTTGAAACTTCTTATTTATTGCCCTAATAAATGATGTATTCTGTAATCTCCCTCATGATGATGGATGACATAAGGAGTGGAGTCTGCGTGTAACCTCATATTTATAGCCCAGTGAAACAGGAAGTCGTGGATGATTTTTCATTGTAAAATCAAGCTAATAAGCCAGAAAACAAACATTTTCTATGGCCTCTTCTCATATTTCCCAGTGATGCCAATACTTCTGTACCACTTGCAAACAACATGGAAAGAAGCTGAGATGTCTTCTCAAAAATAATCTACTATTAATCTGTCTCTGCACAAAGCATGTGAAATAAATCATTGCTGTCCCATGATCATGTATGATAAAATACACCACCTGTTTTTTGTATAACTTCAGGAATCCATGAATATCTGAAATACTACTTTTCATATTTTACTCTTGTGCTGTTACTGTGATTTTAACAGTATTTGACACTCTTTTAGTAGCAGTAGTAGTAGTAATATTATTATTATTATTATTATTATTATTATTAATAACAACAACAACAATAATAATAATAATAATTGTTGTTATTATTATTATTATTATTATTATTATTCCCAGATTGCTGTATTTATAACTTTAACCAGCTCACTCCTAAGTGCTACATAGGGCTACATAGGGCTACATAGGGCTACATAGTGCTAAGTGCTTTATTTCTAAATAACTTAAGATTTTAAAAGGGCTGTGACTGAGATTCCAATGACAATTTTATTGCCTGTTACTGTCGACATTTAACTTAATAATGGGTCTTGCTGTCATTTACTACTACTGTTCTGGATTACAGATGTGCTATCCAGAGTAAGCATTAGAAAATTGAAGTCAAAGTATGACTTAAAATCATGGCACTTTTTGTGTTCAGACCCCTACAACCTACCATTTCATCTGAGCTAATTAAAGTAACTAATAGCTCAGTATTTGGTTAAATAGTACTTGCACACAACAACTGTTCCAGGCCTGTACAGCTAGCTGACATGACAAACCTTTTTTTGTTGTTGTTGTTGTTTTTGAGATGCACACTTTGCCATCTAGAATAGGTCTGGTTTTGAAGGGTTCCTGAAGGTCCCCCTTGTTGGTAAATGAAAGGCATGGATGATTGGATTTATATTGGTTTTAAACTAGCCAGTACAGAACTTTCCCCTTTAATCCAATGGAAACCTTTGCTCTGGTGGTGAATGGTGAAGTCAGTGTTGTTTACATCATTGTCTTGCCTCAGAGTGAAGCAACATCACTGAGTAAATTTGGTTTGTTTGTTTAATGATTTGCAATCCCTAATTTCAAGTAGTAGTACAGTAGCAGTGAAAAGTAATAATTTACACTGTATGGTGCTTAGACTACTCATGTGACAGGGACATTCTAATCTGCAGTCTTTTGTTTTGAAATAAAATCTGCATTGTAAGATAAACCACTCTGTAGTCTATAATTAGAGCAGCATAGAATCAACATTTTAACACATATACTGAGAATCTAATAGAATTTTGATTTGGCCTTTTGTCTAGACGTGAGGTCTTGCGCCTCCATGAAAGCCACGGCATCCATGACCTGAAGGAGCCCCGCTGGGAGCTGAGCCTCTGCCTGGGCTTGGTGGTCTTCATTCTCTACTTCAGTCTCTGGAAGGGCGTCAAGTCCTCGGGGAAGGTACTATGATTCTCGAGTGTATCCTTCGCTGAAAAACTGGCAGCAGATTGGGATATTACACATCTCGGGGGGGGCGATTAAATCATCTATTTTGCACAGTTACACTTTTTTGAGAAAAGTATGAATGTCTATTTGAATCAGGTTTTTAATAACTTCGTATAACTTTGAATAATGGTGGGTGTTTAAGACAGGCACGTGCCTCATAAGGTGTCGATGTGCATGTGTGCAGGTGGTGTACATCACGGCCACGATGCCCTACGTTGTACTGCTGGTGCTTCTGGTAAGAGGGGTCACCCTCCCTGGCGCTATGAACGGAATCCGTGCATACCTCCACATTGACCTCAATAAGCTCAACGATCCTCAAGTGAGTCTCTGGCTGCTTGAACTTTACCTTACAACGACCTGGAAGTGACTCATTTAACTTACCAGCACTGCTACAATATTTAACACTGTCTATCCCTTTTAATATAGATTGTTTACTTCCTTGTACATGCTGGAGGGTTCCCTGTCACTCTCTGCAGTGTAGGTTGTGCTTTTATGGTTGCAGGTCTGGATTGAAGCAGCCACTCAGATTTTCTACTCTCTTGGGGCAGGTTTCGGAGTCCTTATCGCCTTTGCCAGCTACAATAAATTCAACAATAACTGTTACAGGTAAGACTTGTCTCTGTTGCAAGGTGGTGGGTTCAGATATCACAGCCTCCCATCACCAGCCCTGTAGTATAAAGGGCAGATGCATCAGTCTTGCGCCCACCTCTCACTTTCATTACGTGGATGGCAGTCCATGTAAATGACGCCGATCTCCAGGTTTTCCCTTCGAGCTGTTGCTTAATTGAATTCAGCGCTGTAGCTCCTGGTGAACTTCTGCTCAGGTCAAGCCAGTGTCTCTGGTTTGTGTCCCTCTCTAAAGAGCATGTCAGACAGTCTCTTCTCCCACCTGCTGATAAGGGCATTTGTGCTGCTGTGAGGTGCACAAGTCTTAATAAATCCAGGTTTATGTGAGAAATATTATAAAAGGGTTTATGAGCCTGGTTCTTTGTTAGAAATATAAAGGGTTACAAACTTTTACGTTAGAAATTGTATGAAATCGAGTTATATAATAAAAATCCACTGATGACCAATGTTTAACCCTCTGAAATGTCAGGGCATTTTCTGGATTTTTGCATATTTTCAAAAATTCAATTTAAAGGTATTTGCTTATAGCATGATACCCATATGTTTCAGATCAAAATGTTCAGAACAACCTCAGGTCAGCAATAATATGGCTCTAAATTTGAAAATATCAAGTCAGATTTTAGAATCGTATCATATCTCATGTGAAAATATACCTTTACTCATTTGAACCAACTGTTTTGGTGTTTGAAATAAGTTTACCAGTGTTTGGCTCACACAACTAGTGAAATACATGAATAACGTAGTATAGAAATGTGGAATAAATGTCTAAAACTTTTATTTAGTAAAGTGTGGTCTGTCACACTATTTCACCAAATCTCAGGAGGGACTGAGAGAATGGCACTGAACAATGGCTTTATATTAGTTGTCAAGCCTCACAGAATATCAAAATATTAAGCTTGTAGGAAATGAGCTGCTCAGCACAGTATTCCGTATTCATGTACTAGCTTAATTTGAAACAAAAACCTTTAACTAAGTATAAAATTTACTAATGGACAGTCAATTTTTCATGAATCTCGCACAGAAGCGTGACAGAAGGGCAAAATGAATACCCCTGTAACAATCTATGAAAGAGCAAGTAGATTCCCTCAAGGACTTGCTTCTGAAAAACTCCAAACGTAACGAAGATGCCTGTTGATTCCTCAAACTGTTTTTAAACTATTCAAGAAATACCTGGAAAGCTACTTACTCAGTCATGTACAAAACTTCATATAACAAAATTCCCTTGAGCTGGTATACATGCAACAAGTACAAATAGGAGCACAGACCCCAAAGCTGTATACGTGTACCCAAAGGACTGTCACATTTCCAAAGAAAAAACTCTATATTCTGGTTGTGCATCTTCCCAAACCAGTGATGGCTCAATGGTTTCCATAAGCATGAGATCTCATGGTGTGGGAAAAAGCAGCTCCTCCTTTTGAAAAACCGCAACCTGTAGCCTATGCTAGTAGGGAAGCCTGTCACTGTTCAAATAAATTACTGTTCAAATAAAAATGACTCTGAAGACTCTGAAGTCCCATTTTGGTGATGTTAGTGAGTGCATGAAATGGTCCATAAACAAAAGTCTCAAACTGAACATGGTACATGTTACATTTTGTTGAACAACCATTGCATAATGACTTGTAGGAAGAAATTACAGATGGTCAGGTTGTGTCCCTGGATTACAGTATCTCCTACAGTTTTTTCACATCGCTTATGCACATAGTTTCGTACTATGGTCTCTGAAAGATGGTTTATAGTAGCTTGTAGAATACAGTATTAGTGAGTTTGTTACGATGGCATTCATGTTTCCATCAAATTTGACTTTTAACAAACCTATACCACAATAGGAGCACAGACCTAACATCAGCAGTCTGATCATTGTAGGTCTTTGTCACTGAGAGGTAAATGCCAACACTGGTTTGAAATCAGCAGGGTTCTTGTAGACTCTGGACGATGCCCTGAGGCATGCTGTTGCTTCCTGTTCTTTGTGCAGGGATGCCATCCTAACCAGCACCATCAACTGCATCACCAGTTTCTTCTCAGGGTTTGCCATCTTCTCCGTGCTGGGCTACATGGCCCACGAGCATGGTGTCAGCATCAAGGAGGTGGCCACTGAAGGTATCGACCACACACCAGTCTCCCTTCCACCCCTGGTTCTTTCTAGGTGCCTTTTTTTGAATTGGCTTTTGCTTGTGGCATTGGTTAACAATAATAGCTCATTAATATCAACATTAATAAACCATACATAATGTGAACAAAGCAGCCACCATTGTTGTGGCATTGTGGAACATATAATTGACCATGATGTCATGGAGCTGCAGTACGGTGATGAAGTAATGATGTTAATTAACTTGTCAACATTGCTTATGAATTATTAATACTGAGGTTCTGTTAAAATACTGTAGTAAATAAGGTTAATTACGTGAATCCTAATGCAAACTGTAAAGCTGCATCTACTTTTTTTACTGTTGTACTTGGTAATGATTTGGTTTGGGGTTTGTTTGTTTTTTTGACTGTACTACTCATGCCTCTGGTTTTGTCAATCGATCAATCAAAATTTATTTATATAACACTTTTTAAAACAGATGTCACAAAGCAGCTTTACAAATGTTCAAGTCCAAGCCCCCAGTGAGCGAGCCAAGGGCAACAGTGGCAAGGAAAAACTCCCTAGAACACGATGAAGAAACCTTGAGAGGAACCAAGACAACCTGTTTTGTCTGTGTTTCAGGGGCTGGTCTAGTGTTCATTATCTACCCAGAGGCCATCTCCACACTTCCTGGCTCAACTTTCTTCGCCATATTCTTCTTCATCATGCTCCTCACCCTCGGCATAGACAGTTCAGTGAGTGTCGTACTGGATGGAATAACGTTCCATGATTCCTAACCATACCTTGTGGTTTGAAAGCAAGTGCGACCCAGCTGGGCAAAGCATCTGGAACTCATGCAGGCCCCCATTGTTAGAGTATGGCCTCATTATTCTTTCTATGTTACTGTTTCCGCTTTGTCCTTTCATCATGCGTATTACAAACAGCTGAGGCGATCTATTCTGTTAGGTTGCATTCCATCAGTAATATTCTTTATCAGTACGTAAAAAATACAAGAGATGGAGAACGTGAACTCAGGCACTGACATATCAAAACCTGACGCACTAATATAATTAGGTACGGATGGCAAGGATTTGAATCATATAACAAGAAAAAAATATATTGAAAAGATTTCTTTCCCCAAGTTGTTATTGTTAATACTACAGGATTTTGTACTTCAGAAGTTTGTGCCAGTTGCTAAAAATAAAAAATCCCACAAACGTAACTAATAAGAAAAACTTGAGACATGGCAAAAAAGTTGTTAACAGAAATGGCAGATAACCTAGTCACTACTGTACATATACGTAGACACTACTGTGCACAAACCTAGTCACTACTGCGCACATACATGCTCTCATCCTGGTATCATGTTTCGTATAGATGGGCGGTATGGAAGCAGTCATTACTGGACTCACAGATGACTTCAAAATCCTGCGGAGGAACAGGAAACTGTTCACATTCGTCACTGCCTTTGGGACATTCCTGGTTGCCTTACTCTGCATTACTAAAGTACGTTTTACCCCACGTGATAACACACCCCTCAAGGCATGGATCCGAACCTCTGTTGGCAGTGTTAATGCGTGCATGCCAGATGCACAGTCGAGTTACAACAAAACAACATTGCCAAAATTTGCCGATGTATACCTGTAATTGTTTTTGTACATTTATATTATTTTATCGTTCTGTTTTATACTTATATGTACTTTACAGTGATCAATACAATCTGGCCTTCAAATATAAATCCTTACTTAGCAGTTAAACAGAGGATGGAATTAGTATACGACCACCAAAATAGAGATAAATCTGTAAAGAGGGCAAATGATCTGTACCATTGGTCTGTACCACTGGTGCATCACAGATACCGTTCAGCCTTTCAGAAAGCATCTGCGTTTATTCTGTGTCTCAGCATTTCACCTGTTGGTTTTCTGCCTTTGCTTAAATCATTTTGTCCCCAGGGAGGAATCTATATCTTTACCCTGCTGGACACCTATGCGGCGGGGACTTCTATTCTGTTTGGGGTTCTTGTGGAGGCCATAGGGGTGTCCTGGTTTTATGGTGGGTGACTTCACAGTAGTCCCAGCCTCTTTAGACTCTCCTCGCTACTGCTGGCTTGTTTGTTTGTATGTTTGTTTGTTTTCAACTGCTATAAGCCCACCTTGGGAAAAACACAGAGGAGCATGCTTACACTGAGAGAAGGGCACTCACTCTGAGAGAAGAGTGCTCACACTGTGAAGGGTGCTCATACTGAGAGAAGACTGCGCCACTTTTAAGTCACGCCAAAATCAGCATTCATCAAACCACATTTACATAAGCAAGTTTATATCCACAAAACAGCCAAACCACGGGAAATTATACAGCATTTGTACAGTCCCAAGCCTTTATGTTTGAAACAGCTGTGGTTCTTTACCTGTCTTTCCCAATCACAAGAGCATCTGTGGGTTATAATTACATTGTTTATGTTTTCATATACTTTCAGTCATAGAAGAAACTGCCTAACCTTAAAAGGAATAGTTATGCTAGTTAAAAGCTAGTTATGTCACCCTAGCCAGGCTGAGACTGCTGTGTCTACTTTTGTTTTTGCCAATGATTATGTAAAGAAAAGGCTTTTCTAAGTAGGAAAATCATAAAAATCCTTCATGGAGACAGTGTGCTAGCAGAGATCATCAGAGAATATGAGAATATCATATTGTGTTTTGAGTGAGAAAGCAATGTGACCACAGTGAACACTGGAAAATGACTCGAAACATCACATAAAGTTTCCTCCCGTAGACAGTTCACGACATATATCTCAGCAGGAAGCAGGATTCATTTAAGACAGGTTTGGTTTGTGACAGCTTTTAATCAGAGGGTTTCAGGAACAGCTTCAGGGTGTTGTGAGAGTCTGAAGTTTGACTAAAATCACGCATCGCTGAGATGTCTTAGCATCTTTGTTTACTTTCTCAGTGTTGCTGTAACCCTCTCTCATCCCATAATTTATAAACACCAACTTCAGGTCAAACTGAGACGAGAGATATCAGTGTATTTTTCTACTGGGAATGATGCCTGGATGACCCTCTGCGTGCGTGCGTGTGTGTGTGTGTGTGTGTGTGTGTGTGTGTGTGTGTGTATGTGTGTGTGTACACGTGCATGTCTCTGTCCCTGTTCGTCCATCTCAGGTGTGGACAGATTCAGCGAGGACATTGAACGGATGATGGGTTTCAAGCCAGGACTCTATTGGAGGCTGTGTTGGAAGTTCGTCAGCCCTGTTTTTCTGCTGGTGAGCGTCAATAGCCAGGGAAGCAAAGCTGTGGCATCAGGCCCAAATGTGCTGTGTAACTGAGAGCAAGAAGGATCCAGATTCATCTCCACCTACCTCAGGATTCTCAGTCCGCTAAACAGCCACCGGTCAGTTCCTATTTGTGCAGACCTAAACCAAGAGCGCTGAACACCTGGCATAGTTACACCTGGCATGGTTACACCTGGCACGGGTATACTGAGTGCTAGATCAGAGCCGATACATGAACATCCTGATAGAACCTGATGACTGGATGGAGAAACAGTGACTTGTCGTGTTTGACTACTCTGACTAAGAGCACATGAACAGGACGTTGATCAACACTGGCTCAAAGCACAGAGAGCTGCATGTCCCTCTTAGCATGATGCTTCGGACTGGAAACCCAAATCAGTGCAGTATTTTTGCCCAAAGATCTCAAACAGGTTCTCCAAATCAGCATCAAATGTTTAAATATCACTCTATTTAAATCCCTTTCTCTCCAGTTTTGCTGTTCTGATTTTGAAATAATAATCTAGTTATGACGTTAGCTTCCACTTGATGACAACTGCTGTTTATAAAGAAGAAATGATTGATTCATTAACAGGCACTTCGAGTAATTAAACGCAATGACTGCAGCCTTTGGAGATGACCTAACTGCAGATGACAAAAGAGTGAATTATGTATGATTAAACTGTGCAACCATGTCCCTTTACCCTAATGCACTAAAGAATTACTAAAATTCACAGTTTCTTAGTCTTAAACAAAACAATATTAAATTAATATCTGATAATGACCAGAGAGAAGGATGCTCTCATTTTCTAGTCTTTGTTTTTCCAAGATTTATTGCTCATTGTTCCGAGGAGGGTGGGTTTTTTTTTCCATTGCTCTGGCTTGCTCAATGCTGCCTGGGCCAAGAACTCAAAGTCACTCTGACCTGCTGTGAAGAAAAACTGAATCTAATTAGCTGATGCAGTTATCACTTTCCTGTCACACTAGCAAAAATAATTTTATCGCATTTAAATTGGCACAGCTACACTGATTAAACTGCACTGGACTTCCTGCTTCAATCATTTTAGGCACATCCAAGTGTAATGGAGGTAAAGAAAAGCAGTATCTTCAAAGGCAGTTTTCCCAACAGTTTTCATGTGTCTCTCTGTAGACGCAGACCGTTCCATGACAATGGAAGGCAGATGTTTCTGTCGGAAGGCTTCCACGAACAGGGTTAGGGGAACCATATGATCCTTTGAGGGTAAAACATTGTTCCACAAAGACCGGGACAAAGTTCAGATGTATGAATATTTCAGCTGTGCTTATTGCTAACAACCCTGTCGTGTTTATATGAAAAGGTCGCACAAAGTAAAAAGGAAAGGTGAAAGATAACAAAAGAAAGGACAAACTATCTGTAGCACACATTTAACAGCAAAATATATAAATAAATAAATGCATTTTCTCTCTGGAATTGGGGTTCTTGCAAACTGTGATGGAGGTTAGTATATAGCAAGCGTTTCACAGAAGACAGCCAAACCCATATCTGCAGATAAGGGGAAATCTCTGGAACCGATCCACTGTGGGCAGCTTTAGTAATGATGGCATTTATTTGGGACATGGTGTCACACGTTACCCTTTGATATTGATACAGCGGCATGAAGTATGCCATCTTGGCTTGCTTTTTAGAGGCAGGGGTCAGAATTGGCACAAATAACCCAAATATACCAGCAGAAACAGAAATATCACAGCAAAGGTTAGGCTCACGTATGCACCACAAGGTGATTTTGTGTATTCAGATTAAGCCCAAATCATAACACTGTTAAATGTTAGACATTGTTGGTGAATATTTTGAAGTGGAAATCTGTGTCTTGGTAAGTCACCAATCTGTCCAGCTTCCTCTTTTTCTTTTCCAAGGTGTGCATATTCAAATGATGTCTCTGAATGTCACTGCAGAACGACAGTTGACCATCTCCTCTCTTTTGCAGGTTGTGGTGTTAGCTAGCATAGTTACTACCAGTGAGCTTAAATATGAGGACTACGTCTTCCCCCGCTGGTCTGTCTGGATGGGATGGGGCATTGCCTTGTCTTCTATGTTATTTGTGCCCTTCTATGCCATCTACAAGTTCCTCAGTTTGCCAGGCACATTCAAGCAGGTCAGTATTTTATATAATATTCCTCACAAACATATTCAATAGCTCATTCTTGCACTCTAATACGTTGGGTGCACATTTTCCAAAAGTCTCTTTTTGCCTCATACATCACCTGACACTTAGAAATGGGTCAGAAATGACCATGCTGCATTAGACTGAAATGGCCATGCATTGCCAACTGTGGAAAAAGGATTTGAGCCTGTTTTTAGTCTGAATGATTAATAGCTTTGCTTTTTCAGGCTTTCTCGCCTGCTTTAGCTGTAATTCTTCTGCTCCCCGTTGCAGAGGATAGCATACTGCATCACCCCTGAGCATGAACATCACCTGGTAGAAGAGGGGAATGTCAGGCAGTTTAAGGTAAGACCTACTTTGTTGTGCCTCATCTGCAGACAAAACAATTAGAACTTTTCTTTTACACCAGTGGCTACAGGACTGCTTAAAACCATGCTATTGGCCATTTCATTTCATTATTTGATTTCAAAACCATATATAGGTTCAAAATGCATTTTTAAAAAAAGCTGTTGCAATGTTCATTATAAAACAGAACAATACAAATATTCTGAAAGAGTTAGCACAGAGATCAGAAGCAAATTGAGTTGTGTACTATGGACAGCATTTCCACACTGCATTATTCTGCATAGTTTGCATGCATGTCAACATGACTACACACGTTGCCGTATAGTTCTAGATTTTTATCAAAAATCAAAGAGCCATTTGTTTGGCACCATGACAATGGCAGAAGTTGGTGAAATACTTATTAGTAAAATTGTTCTTGTATGACAAACAACCTATAATAATCTTAATATATTCAAATAGTTTTAAACTGTCCCTATAAGTAATGGTATGACAAAATGTTGTAGTTGTAGGTCATGGCAAATAAAGACCAGTTTGTAAAAACAATATACAAGAAGTGGATATACTATTAGATGCAGTTGTAGGACAATTCCTCAAATAAAGCAGAGTCCCTGGTGGTGAAGCACTAGTCAGGCCTACCTGCTGGTGCCATCATGTTTCTGTTCTGCTCAGCACCGTCTGACTGCTATTCATATGCATTAATGCATGCAAGAATACTGGGTCCAGTTATTCTCCATACTGGTAAAGTCAATAACCTTGGTTCTGCTCAGTTTGCCTCAGTACTAAAGTATTTGCTACTGTACATTTTCCAGCTCAAGCACTGGCTGGCCATCTGATGTGGGCATTGGGGCTGAAGAACCTTGGAGGAGATGTGCTGTAGTGTGTGTGTGTGTGTGTGTGTGTGTGAGTGTATGTGAGTGCACGTGTGCGTGTGTGTATGTGTGTGTGTGTGTGTGTGTGTGTGTGTGTGTGTGTGTGTGTGTGTGAGTGTGTGTGTGTGTGTGTGTGAGTGCACGTGTGTGTGTATGTGTGTGTGTGTGTGTGTGTGTGTGTGTGTGTGTGTGTGTGTGTGTGTGTGAGTGCACGTGTGTGTGTGTGTGTGTGAGTGCACGTGTGCGTGTGTGTATGTGTGTGTGTGTGTGTGTGTGTGTGTGTGTGTGTGTGTGTGTGTGTGTGTGTGTGTGTGTGTGTGTGAGTGTATGTGAGTGCACCTTCAGCCAGATAGACAAAGCGAAGCGATGACGTCTATGTTTCAGAACCATGAGCCCTGCAGCCTGTGACTCTCTGCTTCTGTCCTGCAGCTGTTTTCATTACACCCGCTATGTATGTTATTCCTTTGCATTCCGTGAGGATTCTTTTATGTAGATATTAAACCTCTAAAACCTCAGTAAGCTCTCCAAAAGGGTGCCATTCCAGGACTTTCCAGGTATTTTCCAGTGTTGAGCATGTCATTCCAGGACATTCCAGGTATTTCCCAGTTTTGAGCATAATGTTGCCATATTTTACTATCCCTTACAACTTGTGGACCAGTCAGTGTTTGTAGAGATGAAAACTTACCAAAAAATGCTAAAAGTATGTGTGAAGTTGTGTATGTGTACCTGTGTATGTGTGTATGTGTGTGTCAGCAAGAATGACCAGTTAATGAACAGTTCATGTCTAGTTAACTTATACAGTTTCCTTTCTAAAGTAGGTGAAATGTGAGGTATTATTCACAGAGGAAAGGAAGCAGATTTCCTTTGTGCAGTGTTTGGGGGCCAGACTGGACAGACTGCCCAATAACTTTGTTTTAAGCAGTAAAAGTTGGCTTGCAGATATATTCTGACACTGTTTTCAAGACAAGCATCACTGCATTAGTGCCTTATCTGGAAACCTCCTAGAAACTTTATAAACCCCAAAAGGGTGTTCACTGTGACCACAGCATTAATTTACTGGAAACTTTGACATACACAATTACAAGGGAACATTGTAGTGTCATTTTCCAGAATTATCTGGATATTTTAGTTACCCTGATATACCTAAAAGAGATCAGACGTTTCCTAATTATTTGATAGACAAAATTAGAACAGTGCCACAGTCACACCATAATAACTCAAGTGATTGACTTTACACTCTGATGAGCACTGTTTTCTTTTCAGAGGAACCTTTGATCCTGAGTTCAATATTTAAAATCATCCAATTACATTAATAATACAAAATTATAACCACATTAGCCATTTCCCAAAAAGCATTTATTGAGAATGAATGAACTGGTGGCTTAGACAGAGCAAGAAATAGAAAAAAGTTTAGCAACTATATTAATAGTGATGTGATTTCATTAATTTATTATCTGGTCTACTTAAGACTATATATGACTTTATGCATTATTTTCTCATTGCATTTTTAAGCACAAGTAGACTATAATGCAACATAAATATGACTATTCATACTGGATGAAAAACATGTATATGTATTCAAAAGATACAATTTTACAAATTAAATGTGGTTTAGTTGTCACGTTTTAAAAAACAAACATATCCACATATTATCACTTAAATCACCATTTAAAGCATGTTTGATATACCAAGTAGAGCCCACATCATTAGTCATTTATGCCAATATTATGGGCATAGGTAATGCAAGGTCGATGAGTCATCAGTTATAAGAAGCAAATTAAGTAATTGAGATTGATGTAGGGACGAAAGGGCCCAGTGGGAAGTGCAGGAGCACACCTGCAGGTAAATGTGTGTTATTTGTGTCATTTTGGCTGGTCACTCTTACCTTGCAGAGGATTGTGGGATAGTGGCATTTAACAGTACAGTGTCTGAAATGTTTCCTCGCAAGTTATTTACTGCAAGGCTTAAAAAGATTATATAAAAATGTATTTTCTGCAACACCCCATTAAGGTGAACAGTAATTGGCATGTCTGTTGTTGCTTTTGACTTTGTGTGTGTTTGTGTGTGTGAGAAAGAGGATTAATAATTTCTTAGGTCAAACTCACGTTGATATCACTGTCTTGATACAACACTACTTTTTGTGTTTCATTTTGAACAAAAAATGTGTTTCAAAATTAGTTTTTAAGTGACCAGCGTCTTCCCTTTGTTTTTTCTGTCTTTATTTATTAGAGTGGATGTCCATACAGATATATAGGTGACATTGTAAACATGGTAACTGGTCATAAACAAGCCACAATTGTGGGTTACTATATATTTACAAATATATTCTTTTGTTATATATCTAATCTTGTATTTATCAGATTCTTTATAATGAAACGTGAATGTAAAGTATTTTAAATGTAGGCTGTCTACTGTTATATCATGTGTTTAATGTAGGTAAAGGTAAAACTATACAAAGCTATGTCCTTCTGTGTAACTGGGGTTACTCAGCCATGTGAACACAGACCGATCATTCTAACATTTCAGAGCAATGTTGACAGAATGAGTACAGATACAGACGTCCTGTTGATCGTGAGTGATAGTTATCCACCATGAATTCAAAATATGCACACTATTACAATAAAGAGCTAAAGAACCTTACACTGACGAGACGGAGAGTGTTTTTTCTTTCAGGGAATAAGGGGTTATTGATGGAAATTATACTGATTTATCCTGATTTCCAAGTGCATTTCCTCACGCTAAAGTTAAACTGTTTGTAACTTTTGAAGTTCAATTTTTTATGTGATCTGGAAGATGAAATATGTCCCATGGTCCCAATCATTTGTATCCAAATAACAAGTCTCCTTAAATTAGTCACACACACCACACAGTTCTCCCTATGTAAATTATCTGTCCACTGAACATAAACAGGAAAAGTACATTTTAACTCGCCAACCATCTTACATAATTACTGAAGGAAAATCATGTCTGATTAAATATTTTTGGTTTTAGTTATTTGGAGTCCCACAACGCCATGAATCTCATTAGGCACCGCACTTAGGGAGAACAAGTCAGTTTTACACTCATATGTCTGTCCGACTTTTCAGGGAGACAGACATTTAGCTTGAATTACCCCCTACAGATTCAATCCATTTGGACTGCATGAAAAAAACTGCCCACTGTACCAGGGAATGCAGTGCTACTGATTGTAGTGTCGGCCCTCGCACACCACGGAGCCTCTGAAGCGCAAGTGGACTCTGACATTTCTCAGGGTATTCATGACAAACAGCAATATAGGCCATGTCACTAACACTCTGGTGATCACTTTCTGCAATTGGCTGCATGCAAATCTCATAGAATGTACTAATATGTCCTCATCTCATGGTTCAACCATTAAGCCCAATTGGTGTTATTGGTGCAGTAGGTAAAAATGAATAACAAAAAAAGCTGTTTGACTTGTATAAAGAGAGACATCAATAATATTCCTATTTTGTTATACTCTTCAAATCAGCTCAGAAAAGCAGCATGCAAACCCATGCATGCAAACACAAAAATGGGAAAGGAATGTGAAGCATTCTTCTGTATAGCTGGAAGTGGAAAGTATTCCGTGTTATGCAGGAATTCTGATTCATGGGAAAGGTTTCTGTGTTTTGTTTTTCACATCAGTGTGGGACAGATTCGATATGTTAATCAATAAAGCCTGTTCAAACTTTTGATCATGATCCAACGCTCAAAAATATTCAGAAGTTCAAATATAGCATCCAGTAGATATGCATTCAGTGTGAATACCAGAAAAAGTCCCTTCACAAGATACATCCCTTTCCAAAGTCCCTGACGAGCCAAAGCACGCAGGGTAGTGATGGCAGTTTGCTGCTTTGGACAGTCGTGACCAGTAACACTCAAGACCTTACTGGCATGACTGCATTAAGCTTTTTCAAAGCATTATCACAATTCCACAAGGATAAGTTTACTTGTGAAGATTTGTTATATATGTTTGAAACTGAAAACATTAACTGATGCATTCAAATGAAAAAAAAAAGACTTTAGCAAAAGTGATGTGAAGTGAACTCAAGTGGCAAACCACAGTAGACTGCATAAGACAACCTGAAACAAAGGTTGTCTCATGGGACGGCATAACACACACAAAGTAAAAAAGAAGAAAAGAGAAAAGCTCCACAAGTGACCTCCCAGATGGCCAGCAAGCAGAGAACAATGAAAATGACTTCTGAAGTAGCCCATGTATGACCAACTGTCATACATATGTGCATGAATGAGTTATCCAGCTAAGATACCTAAACCATCAGGTAGTTCTACTCTGCACCATCAAACAGGTAACAGCCAGATTAGCACCATCGTGGCTTTTCCAGGCAAAAGCAAAGCACCACGTGCCATTTCACTCCTTCTGGTCAACCTTTTTATTAAAATGTAATGCAATTGGGTAGTGAAAACCAAGAGTAAAGTCAATATTACACACACACACACACACACACACATACACAATTACACATATTTCACTAGTGTGCGTACACTTGTGTGTATGTATGTGTAATATTACACACTCCCACACCCAAGTAAGTTGTGTGCATCATCATTTAGACTGATATGCAGTAAATACAATGTGTGAAAATTTCATCATAGTATGTGTCAAAGCCTAATTCCACTGTTCTTACACCACTGGGAAAATGTATGTTCTGTCATTTCAAAAGAAGGTTGAAACAATGTGTTTGACTACTGAAGCTACAGATCTTACAGAGCTTAAGAGTGTGTAGTTGTGGCAAGCCTGAGAAGGCTTGGATCGCAAGCTCAAAGATTGCACACATAGATCAGAGAAAGCCACACGATAAGCCACACGATTTAACCGAGGGCCTTCATTCCACATTTCTTTCTCTACCGTGTGAAGCAGGCCACCATGAAGCATGTACGTTATCCAACTTTCCGAGGGTTACTCCATGTATCATAAACCCTCCATTAACCCATGATAACTAAACATCTAAACTCCAGTTTGAATGTAGATCCCCAGACCGGAAAATCAGAATAGGCACACTAGCAATTCTGGGGGAGATAATATCATTTCTGTTGCACGATATTTTAACTCTTTTTTTGTTGTTCTTTGTCATATTTTTTGGCCTGAGTTTCCTGTCATGATAGGAGAAAGAGATGGACGGACTCTGAGTTTCCACAGACTCTGTTCTCCTGGCGTTCCTGATCCGCAGAGATGTTTAGGGCAGATAGGGGCTCTGAGTTACCCAGGGCTGCATCTGCCTCTCTGTCCTCTTCCTCTTCCTCTTCTGTCTGCCTCTCCCTCCCTTCCTCTCTCTTTAGTTTGTTCCTTTCTCTCTCTCTGCCGTCGCTCATCCTTAACGTACCAAAAAGGTCAGAGCCACAAACTTTTACAAAATGTATTTAACCAATAAGAGTTAGGCCAACTCTCCACCCAGAGAGCTTTAATTGCCACCCCTGCACAGCCATAATGCGATTGAGGGCTTGGGGACTTTTAGCTTGCTCTCCTCACATCCAGGGCCTTTTCTCTTCCCGTAATCCAATTGCCGAAGACTAATCCATGTGACCGGTCCAATAAAATCCATCCCTTTTGTCAGTGGTTGGGACCCATACTAAAAAAAATGAAAAACCCCACACACAAACAAGAGCTTGTTGTCAGTAGTGGGAGGATTAATTTAAGGGTCGGTGATGTGCAGAAGGAAATTCCCAGTGCTGACAGCAAGAGGCACTGCACATGAAAATAAAGCAGTTCCTTAGTCCTCGTGTTATTGTGGATTATGCAGAGGTCAAAAGACCATCGCAAACACAGATGACACCTATGCGATTGCAGAGTGATGGTGAAGTCATTGTAAATTAAAGGGCCTATTGGAGAACGTCTTTATGTGAGAGACGTGGAATGTTTGCAGAGTAAAGCCAAAGCACAGATCATGTTCTCTTTTTATTCACTGGCATACAGTTCAAAGCAATCGCAAATCACCACTAGTGATGGGATTACTTATTGTAGTCACTCCATGACCCACAAATACAGACTGTGATCCTGAGGAAAACACACGAAAAACAAGCAAGATTTACAGACACAGAATAAACAGTTTCATATTCAGTCACACCAGGGATTCCACTCTGTGGAATCAGAAGTTCATAATATTATATGAAAATGTATCCATTTCTGAACATCTGGACTGTCCATTGAAATTTAACAAAATAATTTGTGCGGTTAATATTGCAAAATACCATACATGCATAAAACATGACCATTTCTTAGTGGTTTCATCATGTGTTTCTGACTATATCCAAATGAACAGCGAGAGTGCACTGTGTCTGTGTGAATCCAGTCTGCGTATTTTTGTGTTCCTGCCTTCTTTCCTAGCAGGAAGCTTCTCTCTATGAATGCCGAGTGTATCCCCGATAGCCATCGGGCTAATATTAGAGAGCAAGGGTCACTGCAGGACTCTTCCTCCCTGAAGGGGGAGTACATGGGGTGGAGACCAAGGAAGTCAGGCATCAATGGTCTTCTTCAGAACTGTAAATACTCTCGGTGCTTTTGTTGGACCAGGCTGCAGAGCAGAAACAGAAAAAAAACAAAACTATGGACATCCTTCTCTGAAGGCAGCACAGCTAGCGTGAGCCATTCCGTTTGCAACCCTGGGGCTGATGGGGCTGAACGCACACACTCGGAGCGCCACGCATCCGGTTTGATGAACATTAACGTGCCATTAGGAGAGCCATGCCAAACATGCTGGAGATTTTAATACTCTGTCTCGAGGAACAGTTTGTAGGAAAATGCTACAGTCTGCAAATGCTGAGAATGGCAGTGGAAGGAGCTTTCTCTGCTGCAGTTACTGACGTACGCTCCTCCCAGTCTCACTCTGCCTGCAGCCTTTCTAAAGCTGTGAAACATTTAAGAAAAGCGAATGCAATTTCAGTGCTGCACCTCCGTGTGCGACCCTGCGCATGGCGGTTCAGCTTGGGGACCGTGGGAGCTACAGACCCCGAGAAGGTCATGAGGGGCCGCCTGTACAGAGCCGGGCGTCTTTACTGCAGCCGTGGGCACTGGGTCAGAGGAATCCACGAGTTGTGGTGGTACTTTGCAGGGAATGCTGCTAATTACACAACATTCCTTTCTGCCATGGTTCGGGGGGGATTGTTTGCTTCCCATGAGCACAGAGTGGTGATGAGCTGCACACGCATCCTGTTTACTCGGAAACCTCGCAGGCCAGGACAGGAGTTATGATAGTGTGGCACGGAAGAACTGCTGTAACAGAAGAGGTTACAGCAAAATGCTTTTGTTATCCTGGCATCCTACATGGGCCATGCGAACACACAGCAACACTGGCTTTTGTCACTTTGTCAGAGATTTAACGTGGCTATAAACATAATGAAATGCTTCTAGTGGAAATTACATTCCCAAGGTCATCCTGCTCCCTGGACTTTTCTTATCAGTGTGAATGTATATCATTCACTTCACCTTCAATTGAATGTACAACATACAGTTGTGCACAAACTACTTTGAGATCTGAACAACATTGACAGGCTGACCCGAGAACGGGCATGCCCACAGTGAACCAGAAGAAAGTGCTTGACCTTGACCTCATATTTCCTGCCAGAGGTTCTGGACCACACATACATCTAATCGTGTTCAGACACCATCCCCATACACCACCTGGGGGACCCATTCAAGGCTCTCACCCAGACTGTTATCACCGTTTAATAAGGTGGTTGTTAAAAAGGAGACAGACTTGGGACCAATTGGTGGTCTTATGTTGATCAAAACCTGTAAAAATGCAGTTCCTCCTGGAGATTTTGCTAAAGAAGGAAACATTTTTGAAATGTACAATAGGTTGAATCAGAAAATAGTCTGGCAGCACTCAATTAGGAACTGATATTTCCAGTTCTTTTTGGTGAATTAAGAGTTTTAAGTAAAAGCAAATGTGTAAAGTAAATGCGATTGCAATGACACTACAGGCAAAAGGTGTGGAGAGGTTGGTGGTCTTCTGAAACGTGTGGAGAGGTTGGTGGTCTTCTGAAACGTGTGGATAGGTTGGTGGTCTTCTGAAACGTGTGGAGAGGCTGGTGGTCTTCTGAAACGTGTGGATAGGTTGGTGGTCTTCTGAAACGTGTGGATAGGTTGGTGGTCTGACCTCCAGTACCAGGAGTGACAGAATCAGACAAATTCCATCACAGACATGGAGGAGCAAAAGATCCACATTCAGAAGTGTGAGTTTAAGTGCCTGTGCAGATATCAGTGTCCTGGTCAGAGCCTGCTGGGCCCTCTGCCAGGCTCATGCAACTCTCAACCATAAATAGCAGACTTGCTGCAATGGAGTTTGTAGTTTATTCCTGCAGACTGAATCACCTATTAACAGGCAAGAATGAACATGGCCACACACGCACACACACGCACAAAATCAAAAGTCTCCCATATTCTGTAATTAAGCTAAAAATAAACCTCAACACTAATAAAGAAGGAATTCTTTCACTTTTCACACAGAGCACACATTTTAACAATATTTGAAACACAAATAATTCAAACACAAAACTAAATGAAAAAATAACAAATATATTTATTTGTTAATAAAGCTTTGTATTTAAAATGTAGCAGTATAGCTTTTCCCCAGGAGATCTTGCTCATGGCCAGTCAGAGAACCTGTGCTTTTCCAATGAACCAATGTTTTGGAGAAATGTACAAACATTACTGGGGCCACATTCACCACGAGAACTCCTTACTGGATACCGGGAAGCTTGTAGAATAAATTCTTACTGTAGTCTATCCAATGATAGAGAGACTAGGTCATCTCTGATCATCTTTCCATCATACAGTCTGATTCTTTACTCTCCCACCACTAGGCACTCAAAATCCAGCATGAAATGTGGAAACTGGCTAGGAATGTAGAAGGAATGGGATCAGAAAAATAAGAGAATAATACCTCTAAAATCTAGCAGACTGCTGATCTCCATCCAGAAGAGTGAAGTACTAGGGACAGCAAGATACTACACAGGACCCTCAAGCTCCCAGACCTCTGGTAGAGAGCCTGATCTTGAAGGAAAAAGACCACGAGGAAAGAGCAAGAAGGGAAGTGTATGTGTGTGTGTGTGTGTGTGTGTGTGTGTGTGTGTGTGTGTGTGTGTGTGTGTGTGTGTGTGTGTGTGTGTGTGTGTGTGTGTGTGTGTATATATAATATCCAGCACATAACAGCAAGATGCAAGATGCTAGCAGGCAGAGTGCATGTGGAAGGACATAACTAAGTGGCTGGAATAGTATACAGAAAGGTCTATGCCAAGTACGGGCTGCAGGTTCCAAGGTCAAAGTTGGATACAACATCAAAGGTGGTGGAGAATGCTCAGGCTAAGTTCCTGTAAGACTTCCAGATACAGACCGACAAAAAGGTTAACCAACTGGACAAACAGCAAGAGAGTGTTGTAGAGATAGATGTGGCAATGAACATGAAAAGCTTGGCAAATACCAAGGGCTGAAAGAAGAGCTGGAAAAGATGTGTAATGTAACAGTGGTTCCCATGGTAACTGGAGCACTAAGGACTGTGACTTTCAACCTGAGAGAATGGCTCTAGCAGATCGCAAGAACAACATCCAAGCTCTTGGTCCAGAAGAATGCTAAGATAAGATACTACGCAGGTCCCTCAAGCTCCCAGGTCTCTAGTAGAGGACCTGAGCTTGAAAGAAAATAACTGCCCGGGGGAGGGTGAGTGCACTCACCCATCTGGAATCATCTTTAGATATATAGATCATCACCAGTTTGAACATTAAGATCTCCAGATATCTCCCAAATATATCCCAATATATACTCAGTCACATCAAAATATTATGACCACCCCTGGTTTGGATTGAACTCAGCTTAGGACATCACATATGCCATGTGGTTGGATGGTTGGATACACCACCAAACGCATGAGAACCGCATCCAAGAGACAAATGTGGACCAAAAGCAGGGTGGTGGTGGCAGGGTACATGTCTGGGGAATGTGGACCAAACGTGCCATCTTCCATCTATGCAATACTCCTTTACTCAGGTCTTAATGTATAAAGCTTTTTATTTTTAGTTTTAGTGATTTAGAGTAGCAAGAAGAATTTGTATACTGCAAATAATTGTACATATTTTTTTCAGATTCAACAGCAAGTGTGATCCCATCCATGGCTTCAGGTTTTTACTACTACTTTCTCACAGCTGCCTAAAAGTCTGCAACACTTGGTCAAAGAGAAGTTGGGAGGAAAACACCCCCATAAGACAGAGGGTGAACTCACCCAGTCACACCCACTGAAGACCAATCGCGTCCAAATCACAGACAGTTATGGCTAGTGGGAGTCATGGAAAACATGTCTCACTCCTGTCCTCTGTTCCAGTTGTTCTAGGCTGTGGCAGCACCGTGGAGTTTTGTTTAACCCACCCGGCACGCATATTTCCTGTGCAGCTGTTGGGTGTTTGCATGTCTGTGTCTTGTTTTGTCTCCTGCGAGGGCCTGTTGATGGGTCTTCAGGTTCAACAAAATGCCACTGTTGCTATGGCATCCCCATTCGCTCTGACTTCTACATATATCTGCCAAGAGCCTGCCCATGTAAGGTGGCACTCAGGTGAAGGAAAAGTAACCATAAAAGTTCAGCCTAAATCATGGTACGACTGTAAATGTCTGCTAAGGGACAGTCCTGCCACAGGCCCCTTTTTTGAGACCTGATAACATCAGTTGAGACAGCAATTAAAGGAAATGAACAATAAACAATTTGTTCCCAGGCAGTACTGAACACTTTCCTTCGGGTCTGATATGGACTCTATGGCACACAAAAAAAGCGCCAAAGGACTAGGTACCACAGATAAGAGAAAGACACACTAGGATAAGAGTGTTTACCAAAGATCCACTTATACGTTTCACTATGTACTCTCCAACACCAACAAGGAGTCTGCCACATCACTAATAGCTTGGTATCAAGTTACTGAGGTCATGAGATGTATAAAGTACACAGTGAGACAAGCTATCCTCTCAGGAGCTTTATGCTCATTATTTGAATAAATGACAGGCAAAGGGCACTTACCATCTCAACTGTGTTTATATTTCTGTACTTCAGACAAAGACTGAGAAGGCCCAGAGGGCAGACTTTCTCTCTTTTGCCATTTTAATCTGATATGTTTTACAGAACCTATTCAGTCACTCTAACGCCCAACCCGAATGCAGGGTCTAAGGTTAAAGGTAGGTGTATCCCATTATATCCAAAGTATTTGGTAATCCCTGTCAACTTCAAGGAAACTTTATGGAATTAAAGGACTTGGGTGTTACCCCAAGTCACAGTTAACACATGCGTGCATCGATCCATTGTCTGTATTAAATGTTGTTCAGAATGTCACAGGCCTTGCGCAAGTCATAATGGAACATTTGGGTATTGTAGTTACAAATATCCCATTACAGATCTGTACACAGAACTCCATATACAGCATCTCTAAGGCAAGCCTTGATACTATTGTGCTAAAAGGCCAGGCAAGAGATCTACAGACAGGAATATATAAAGCTGTGTGTGTGTGTGTGTGTGTGTGTGTGTGTGTGTGTGTGTGTGTGTGTGCGAGATGTCTGTATATTTTATATACAAAGTAATCCAGACAGAGGGAACTAAACTTCCATAATTCTGTACAACAGACATAGAGGAAAGATACCTGCGGATTCTCCAATCACACGGGAACCATGAGACAGAAACCAGAAGGGCAGCAAACATCTACATACCTAAACAGGGTAAGGCAGGGCCATAAGACGCAGCTGCAGGTGAACAATAAGATCAAAGCAGTAAACATACGCCTGGCCAGTCATCAGATACCCAGCAGACACAGTAAGCTGGCCAAAAGAAGAAGTGGAAGCCGATGACGTCAAGACCAGAAAACTCCTCACAATGCACCACACACACTCCACCCAAGGCCCTACATTCAAAGGCTGTACGCCACCCAGGAGGAGGTGGGAGGGGCCTACAAACTATCAGATCCACGCTCCAGGGTGAAACGCAAAACATCCATGAATACATCCAAGGAATGGCCACGGTCACCATGGACGCAGACGAGGTGCTATGGCAGGATAAGCCATTCCATGGAATGAACCACTAACAGAATGCAGAATTGGTTGAAATAAGACAATCCTACCAATGGCTGGAAAAGGCAGGAGTGAAGGACAGCACAGAGGCACTAATCACGGCAGCACAAGGCTAAGTACTAAGCACTAGGTCAATCGAAGCAGGGGTGCAGACTGTGCAAACAGGCCCTGAGACATTCCAGCACCTAGTAGCAGGATGCAAGGTGCTGGTAGGGAAAACACACAATGAGACACAACCAAGTATCAGGGATCACATGCAAAGCATATGAGATGGACACCCCACCAACGTCCAAATGGGAGGAACCACACAGAGTGGTGAAGAACAACAAGGCCAAGGCCCTGTGGGACCTCCAGATGCAGACAGATAAAGAGTGGCAAGCCAACCAGACACTGTGATAGTGGACAAGTTATGGAAACTATCAAAAGAATACATACATCCATAAAAAGAATCAGTTATTGTAGTAATACTGGAAGGAATGTAGTGATGTTTATTTGACAATCATTCAAACTGAGCTCTTTCCAAGGAACATCGTCGTCGTCGTCATCCTCATTATCATCATCAGAGCAATACAATCAAATCATCATGTTTGTGTATATTGAGAATCTGCCTACAGCGTGTGGGGTGTGTTTGCATCCACAGGGATATTTTCCACATGTAAAAGTTCATCAACATCCGTAACAACATGGGAAACATTAAAGATGTCCAAACAGGTGATGATGGACTAGCTGGTGGCCCAAAACATAACACACACACACAACATGTAAAGAACAAGATCATCACCACTAACGTCACCAACAACACAGTTAAAAGAAAGCTAGAAACAACTAAAATATAAAGAATAATGGATTAATAGTGGATTTTATCAGGAACATTGCTTGTGTGTGCGTGAGAGAGAGATGGGCACTCAGAGAGAGGCGAGGAGGTCTTCATAATCACGTTTGGCTTGCTCCTGTCTTGTGTCTATGGTGTTGCTGACCAGAAGAGGAAACGCATCTGATTTTATCCGATCTTTAGTCCATCTGTGACTGATCATCTTGTGGGCCGATATCCCATCTTTGCTTCCACTGCCTTCACTCTACCACTCTGCCACCCCACCCCACCCCCAGGAGCTGCCACTTTTGGGACATGAATATTTAACCTAAACTGTGGACCAATTAGCCTAAATTAATGAATATTTAGCCTAAATTAAATGGCTGGCCATCAAGTCCAGATGGCATAAATTTGGTTATCCTCACATTGATTTTAGACACATATTACAGAACATTTAGTGACAACCTATACAGGGAACACCTCCCCAACAGCTACTAACAAGAACTGTCAATGTGATTCCACAGTGAGTCAAGGATTTTGTCAGCAGTCACATTAAAGACAAGTAAAACAGCAAACTCCTGCCTTGATGGATTTATGGCCCAAAGCCACATCTGGAATCAAAAAAGTAATAAATTAAAAGAATGACAGGCAGTGCTAAATAACATTCACTAAATCACAACATTCCTGCCTTAATCTGCCCCTTCTGTCTCCATGGCAACCCAAAACAGCCAAGGAGACTAGAGTCATAACGCCCAAAGGTTCGACTCAGGCATTGACTGTGATCAAAGTTCTGAAATACTGAGCTGTACACCTGCTGATGGGGGAGCACCAGTTATTTCATTTAAAAGTGATGTCTGTCCAGAGGTGATTTTAGTGTATGCTGACAGAATGGCATCATGTTTAGAAGATGCAATCTTTTTCTTTTTGTCAGTTCTCAATGCTATATGCTCCATTGGCTTTATAAAGATCAAAGTCTAAGAATGAAGTTTCAGCTGTCTAGTCCCCTCAACAATGTAAGCTGCCAATAGTAACCTCCTACTCCATTTTGCTCAGTCCGCATTCGCTTGGATTGGCCAGCCTACCAACCAATGGCTTGCCCACAACAGCCTCTTCCCTGCCACTTTCTCTGACTCATCAGCTGCACCTGTTCTGTACCACAAACCTATCAAAGTTGTAAATACTCACCTCCTCCATTTCAGAGTTCTCTGAAAGGTCCTTTACATTATTAACAGGCCTTCCAAGCCTCAGTGTTTATCTGTTTAGCCCATCTCAAATATGACAGGATACAATATGATTCAACAAAACAATATGATTCAATATGATACGATATATGATATGATATTTGATACATGATGTATACTTTAGGGTCCCTCAGGGAAATTTTTCTTGAACTCAGGACACAGAAAAGCAAACACATGTTCAATACTTGAGCTCTAAATGACAATGTTTCACAGTCTCAGAAAGCAGCTTGTCCAGTTGTTCACACAGTCCCACAATTATTGCATAGCTCATCACGCACTGGACAGTCCTACAGCTTACAGACATCAACTGGAGTACAATTCAACAACCACAGCAGTCCCAGTTACTGCATGTGTTGCACAGATACACAACTGCTGTGCAACCTCAGCCCTTCTAAACCCTCATATTGACACACAGTCAACAGTCTCCCAAACCAAACTTATATCTGTAAAAATATTCAGAAGCATTCTGCTTCATCATATCTGTCTGACAGAGTTTCCAGTTTCTCTTTATGTAGACTATTTGTGTCCTGATCACATGCTGGATTTAATCTAAAATTTTATGAAGCAAGCAGGCTCGCCACCTCACGTTTTATGCATTTTAACTGGCATTATTAATAACTGAAGTATGGGGTGGGGGAATGTATCCACTAGCCTAATACATTCCCGTGATAGTACACGCATTAAGATATGAGCAGATACTGCCACCTTGTGGAACCTAAAAGGGAATTACAGTCTAACACCAATGTCAAAACTCACAGGATGCTATAGTATATATGCATCTGCAGTCGTGTTACATACAGTAGTATCTGTAGTGTAACAATAACAGTTTTATCAAGTTTCTTTTCATGGATGTATTACATAATGAGATTACTTAGCTAGAGTATATTTATCTTTTTTCTTCTTTTCAAATGAATTCAAGGCAGATGTGTTAGACAATGATGATAGTTTTCTGTCTATATTCAGGCATGGCAATCCACAAAAATATTCACACTATTCATAATTACTTGATTGCATTACAATAGTCCTATAAGACAGCATTTGCCAAGTGCAACTGATTTTTTAAAGAACTTAAACCTATATGTTTATGTATTTTGTTATATATTTTCATAGATATTATTTTATATATTTGTAAAATTATATTACAACATATAAATGCACGTTTGAGTTTTATTTCAATTAGTCATTTTGGGCAAAAACGTAGGCAGCTGTAATGGCTTTTGATCCCTGTCTGTCTGATGCAGTGGGGCGCGTTCTGTTCCAGACGGTGCCAAAGGCTGATTTGGCTTTTACGTTTAAGTCCCGGAGATGAAGTTTTACTCTCATGCAACTTTTTTATGAAAACTTGTTATATTTTTAGCAAATATAGTTAATGAAGTAGTTATTTGAGTCCTATCTTATTACTATAATGGCTGTTCAGAGGCCATTATATATATATATATATATATATATATATATATATATATATATATATATATATATATATATATATAGATAGATAAATAGATAGATAGATAGATAGATAGATAGATAGATAGATAGATAGATAGATAGATAGATAGATAGATAGATAGATATTTTGATGTCTAAACTTTAAAGTAACCTGTTATCCTCCTCTGTAGAAGAGATGATACAGCACAAGTGTAAACATAAATGGGCTACAACACCCAGGGGAAGAGATACACTCACTGCTCCCTGGACACAGTAGGCCTATCTCCCTCTGTTTCCTGGAACATATTCCACATTCCTCCTCTCACACTCTCTGTCACTTTGTGACCACTGATGTTTTCTCTCTCTATCTCTTTCCATATCTTTTTTTTTTTTTCAATATCAAAACTGATTAGTTGGTGGAATCACCCCATGTATTTTACTCGGTTCCAATGGCCCTAGATCAAAACATCCTTATCTTAAAAAAGCAGAAGGCGCACACTGACAGCACTCGCTCTCTCCCTCGCTGGTTCCTGCGGAGGGTTCCTTGAGTATCCGGAAGAATCTCGGCTCATGCGGTCTGACCCACCTCGAGCCCTCCTGTGGAATACGCTGTGACTTTCACAGGAGACACAACATCTGTACCATCGTTCAAAACTCCCAAGCATCATTTCTCTTAATCATGCTGTCATATCACACAACAGGCTCTCGCCTTTTCTCCTCATCTTTATCCAAATCTCCCTGTTCATCTGTAAAGCTCATGACCTCTCTGTGTCTCACCCTGATCAGCAGTACAGTGAAGGCCACGTCTCTCTGTCCCTGTCCTTCTGACCTGTCTCTCTGCTCATCTCTACCAATGTAATTGTGCTGTGCACATTGTCCAGGTGCAAGATGTGTACAAACATTTCCTGTGCTGTCTGGTAATTACCGTGATAGTATGACTCCAAGTCAGTTCTCCTGTTCCTTACAGTCACACCTTGCAGAACAAACCCAACTTTTATTATAGAGGAGCGGCCCAGACCAGAGTCAGCACACAGGATATTGCTTAAGGTGGCAAGGAGCAGGAATTAAACAGGAGTAATTACCGGCCACTACCTAGTTTTGCTAGTTTAAGTACGTAGAAACTCCAAAAACAAGACAAACTTGAAATGAGTAAATGAAGTCAGGTCAGCTTTAAATATTGCATATTCAGATATAAGCCCAAAACACTTTTTTTCCACCATTAATAAACTTTTTCAGCCTCCATCATCTGCTCCTTCTGGTGCTGTTGAAAATGGAACAGTTTTCTTAAATCATTTAAAGAAAAATAAGCAAAATGAACCAGCATTCTCACTCTTGCTGCTGAAGAGTTTTCTGCCTTCTCCCCCACCCAACCTTCCCTAATCTTTTATCTTATAGCAAAATCTAGCTCATCTACCTGCCAACTTGCTCCTACCCCGACTTCCTTCAGGAGAAGTGCTCTTCTGCTATTTCTGCTCCAATCTGTCACTGCATTAATGCTTCCCTTACTTCAGGTTATGGTCCTTCATCTCTCAAAACCTCAGCTATAACTCCCATATATAATTTTTAAAAACCTGGAACAAACACTGCACTTCTCGATAATTACTGGCCCATTCCCAATCTTTCCTTTCTAACCAAGGTATTAGAAATGGTTGTAGCCTCTCAACTGCAAGTCAAAGTCAAATTTATTTACATAGCGCTTTTTACAAAAGCTGTTATTACAACGCAGCTTCACATACATCCAAGTCCAAGCCCCCACTGCGCAAACCAAGGCTGGCAGTGGCGAGGAAAAGCTCCATGAAGAAGAAACCTCGAGAGAAACCAAGACTCCTCTGAGGGGGCCCATTCTCCTCTGGCCGACAACAGCCAAGTCTTTTACTCAGGCTCTATTCAGACCTTTCCAGTCTGCCTATCATCCTATGCACAGCTTTGAGATGGATCTGTTACGTGTTCTTGTATCGCATCTTTGCTAGACTATTTAGTCTCTCTATTTAGTACTGAGCATGTCCCCGAAATAACTCTGGCTATTATCCTCGCCTGTTTCAGTTTACAATTGTTGCTCGTTTTGTTATAAAATAAACCCAGTTATCCGCATGTCACAGTTCTCTCTCTACTGACTCTGGTGTTCTGAGTATTCTCCTCCTTCTAGATTCAAGTGCCGCATTTGACACAATTAACCATAACATACTGGTTGCCCGGCTCTCAAAACAATGGACTTACTAATATGTTTTTTTTTAATGGTTCAACTACTGTATTTCTAATATATCACATTTTCCTGTTTGGTAAACACAAATCGCACAGATAATGTCACTCAAGGTGTTCCCCAAGGCTCAGTACTTGGCCCTCTCTCATTCATAAGCTATATGCTACCCTTTGGTCAGATTATCCGCAAGTTTCCATTTCCACTGTTATGCTGATGACACTCAGAGTTATATTAGCACCAAGGCTAACACTACTACCACCTCCCGCTTTACTCTCTTGTATCCAAGATCTCAAACAGTGGATGAAAATTCCTAAACTTCCTCAAATTAAATCCAGACAAAACAGAAGTTCTATGTATTGGTTCTGAATCCAAAATCTCAAAAGGCTCTGATCTAAAACTCAATTTGGATGGTGTCTTGGTTAAATCCTTATCTGCAGTTAGGAACCTTGGTCTACGTTTTGACTCCTCACTCATCAAGTCACTGGTTAAAAATGCCTTTTTTCGTATCCGCAATATATCGCTAGACGTAGACTCTGCTTCACGCTTTCATCGCATCCCATCTTGATTACTGCGACTCTCTTCGTTGGCATTTTACTTCAAAATGTTCAAAATTCAGCTGGAAGAATTCTCCTACATGTTAGAAAATCGGCCCACATCACGCCAATTCCACATCAGTTTCAATGGCTCCCTGAACACATTCAGTTTGATCTCCTCCTGCTTACATACAAACCCCTGCACGGTCTTGCACCTCCCTAATTAGCTGAACTCCTACACTCATACTGCTCCACCCGTACACTGCAGTCTTCTGCTGCAGGTCTCCTCCCCATCCCTAGGTTTAGACAGGTCTCTGTAGGAGGCAGATCCTTAAGTGTCATGGCTCCAAAACTCTGGAACACTTTACCTCAGTCTCTCCATCTCTGCTCTTCACTTTCATCTTTAAAATCCTGACTTAAAACACAGCACTTAACATTTTTCATCACGTTTCTGTTAATAGTTGGTAATGAATTTGTTTTTATTATTTTTTCCCCATCTGTATTATTATTGTAAAGCAACCTTGAGTTTGAGAAATGCGCTATATGAATGAAACGCATCCTCATCATCTTCATCATCATCATCATCATCATTATTATTGTTGTTGTTGTTGTTGTTGTTGTTTAATGCCTGATGTAATAAAGTTAGCAGCTAATAATTTTCCAGCATCAAACTAAAAGATGTAGACTTATGGGGACATAAAAGGCACATGACTCTGGAAAGAACGGCGTGGGAGAGTCGGAAAATAAAAGGCCATGCTGTAATGACAGACTTCACGTAGGAGCTGGAAAGACACTGGCAATTTTAGCCTTTACTTCTGGAGTACATAAAACAAGTTTAAAGGAGAAACACAGTATTTCTGCAAATGTGAAAAATCTCTTTAAAAAATGTACCATAATCTTTTTTCAACTACTTGACAGAGTAACATGTTCATTTATGAGATACAGAACTGTTTCCACAGATGAGATAATTTTGTTGCAGCTGGACTGACTGTTATTACAACATGTCCATGTAGTGCCGAAGACAAGCGACCATATAATGCTGTAGGTCTAAACATCTGAAAGGAATTACCTGTGCTTGCAGAGTTAAAGCTACACTGCTGCACATTCTATATTATAACAGGGAATGTATGATGCTTAAACTGAGATATTTAATAGACTGTCTTAGAATAAATCTGTTCACTGCATACAAATAAGACTGTTTCAGCACTGTTGTAATGTTCATGAATTAAACTGGATGGTTAGTCCCAATCAAAGTAAACCACACCTGTTCTGCTTCTGCTGCTACTGTCAACTATTAACTTGTTGAAATCTGTGTGTGTTTGTCAACTTGTTTCTTGGCAGGAATATTCAGGGGAAAGTTCAGTGTGATAAATGGGAGGAGCCAGCTTCCCTACCATTACGGAGCAGCAAGACCATTCTGCTTCTTTTCGGATTTTCACTCCAATGTCACAGATAGGCCTACGCCACCTCTTAGTGTGGATAAAACACCAGATTAAACAGATCTTTTGTTGAGATTACATCATCTTTGTTTAACAAAAAATAACCCACATGCATAGGCGCACAAAAGATGAGTGTGCCAACCCCCAAAAAGCAGAGTTGGTGCATCAGGATGAGAGACAGTATCCAAAAAGGTCATGTAATGTATACAAGCCAAAGCAACAGACGGCGCAAGGATGTGAAAGCAGGGTAGATGCTGAGAGCAGATGGTCCACATCTGCACTGTGGTTTACCATCACACTGAATTTAAAAGACCCGAAGAGAGCTGGTTAGGCCTAGTCTTGAACTAAACTGGAAGTCTTCAGTCTTCTGAAGTTCACACACACACACACACACACACACACACACACACACACACACACACACACACACACACACACACACACACACACACACACACACAGTTACTCCAGTAATTGATGCTCCCATTTAAAGACATAAACGGGCCAGCCCCTCCATACATGATGATGGTCGTCAAAGCCAGATCTGTATCTTGAGTAGTTCAAACCTAAAGTACATCTCACACTTCAAGACCCATGATAGACAAGCATCAAGAATGTTCTCTGTCCTGGTTCCCAGAGAGTGTAACAAACTTCCACTGGCTATGAACTTCCAAACATCCTATGAAATTCATTCCACTGTTGAGCAATTGAAACTCTAGTACTTATTGTTTGGTATTGTTTGTTATTGCACTTATTGTCTGATATACAGCTTATACTTATTTTGAACTTCTAGGCATCATCACTGATTGCTGCATTTCATCAGTATTCTAGTTTAACAGTATTTTGAACTCTAATCTACTGTACTAGCTATACACTACATGAGTAGAAGTCTCTCTGGATATGAGCTTTTCCTAAATGCAGAAAATGTCGAATGGACAAAATGTCAGTGGAGACTCTCCAATGAAAATCCACACTATTCATGAGTAACTTACTCCACTGACTTCAGTGTTCCTGGAATTTACTCCCAACCAGCCAATGGGTGAACTTCACAGCTGGGGCTGACTAATCCCACCCACTTTCTTTTTGAGTGGCGTGTGAGTGTGAGAGAGCGTGTCAGTCTATTCTACCCATGTCATTGTTCCCTTTTCCTCTCAGCGTGTGTGAGTCATGTTTTTGGAAGCCCTGGAATAAGGAAGAAATTAGCTAGGACTGAACGGAGAGGGGTTAGTGAGAATCGGAGCAATGTGTCAGTCCCGCTTTGTTCCTGACAGACGGGGCAGGGCCAGGGGAACAGGGGGAGCGGAATATGCTAATGTGTTGCAAATGGGAGGAAGTGAGCAAAGAGCAGAGGAATGCGTTTGGACGTGGTGGAGTTGAGCCGAGAGTGCTTAGCCCGCCGTTGTCTGTGCAAAAAGAGAGACAGACCAGAGTGACTGCTGCTAAAGGGAAGCAAACATGCCCCACTTTACTGTGGTGCCTGTCGAGGACAACTCGCAGTCCCACTATGACAGCCTGGAGGGAATTAACTGGGTGGATTACAGAGACACGGGGCAGAGAGGATACCCTGGGCATGGGGATACAGTCAGCTCTGATGGTGAGTTTCAGACATGCTGAGCACTTATGAAACTCTTAAAACTCTTGATTTGGTGTCTACTTTCTAATCTGTTATTAAGTACTCATATGGGACTCTACTTTTGAGTTTGACAACTGGGAGTATCCGAGATTTTTTAAGAGTGTGGGACAGTTTAAGTGTAAGTTATAATAACCATAGTAACTCTCCGATCACGGGAGTTTTTTCTCCCTTTCTTTCTTTTTATTTATTTATTTTTTTGACAGCCGACTTTTCCAAGTCTTCCCAAACTCGTATCCCATTTGGGATTTTTGGGATTGTTCTATTTTTAGGGCAATGGGAAGATTTGGGATAAACCGTAGCAGCCATTTACGCTAGTGGGTTGCCGTGCCAGACAGGAGTGTGTTGACACAGTGAAAACAACTTCAGCGGGGGTGAGGACATGAGGTGTGAGGCAGGGTGGAGACAGGACTCAAACTTTCCCATACAAAAGATGGAGCTCTCTCACTCTACCTCCCCCTCCCGCTGCTGAGCTTGTCTTTCTTTTCTGGAGACAGCTGTGTGGGTTGGTCTCACGCCCTCTCCCTCTCTCTCTCGCTTTCCACCCCTCTGTTCTTCTCTCTCTCTCTCTCTCTCTGCTAGGGAAAACTGGGGAGGGGTTTAAGGAGGAGGTGGAAAACTCGGGTGTGCTAGCGCCGCATACGGCTTTAAGGTTTGCAGTTTGTAAGGCCAGCGCTGGCCGTAGGAAGCAGTGTGTGGCCCTACCTTCATGCCTGCCTTCCTTCACTGGGGTCTCTGCCACATCCAGGGTGCCTCTGCATGTGAAGCAAGCACTCACATGAGTTCAGCCTGACCAAGAGTCTCACGTGGGGGGGGCTTCACTACTGCAAGGCTTTCATACCACTGAAGTTTTGGTCTTTGCACTTTTTTTTTCAATTTCCTGATGCATTTTTAAAAAATAATAATTAAATGCCATGCGACAGAAAATCGTCTTTTTCAAATTATAACTGCCTTCCCACGCGCTTCACCGAATGAGCCCAGCAGGGCAAAGACAGACTCCAGAGTTTACTCCCAGTGCCTTATGGTAAAACCATTACCAGACCCTTCACTCCCATTGCAACCCCCGTTATTCTCCCATTATCCCATATGGGCATATCTCAGATCAGTTCTTTTGCAATGAGAAGCAACTTTCAGTGGGTATCAGGTGCAGTGGTGACTCAGTGGTTAAGGTACTTGACTAGTAATCAGAAGGTTGCCACTGTTGGGCCCCTGAGCAAAAGATGTATTCAGACATAATTGTAAGTCGCTTTGGATAAAAGTATTGGCTTGCGCCACTGGGATCAGTGACTCTGAGTTTATGTGCTAGCAGAATTACACACAAAATGTATGTTGAGTTTTCTTCATGTGGTGGAGGAAGGGGGGTAGAAGAGAGAGATGAAAGAGAAAAACACTAGAACATCGACACTTTGTTTGTAGAGTGTTATGTATGTGTATAAGCACGTTTGTCTCACGGGCAATGAGAGGCCCAATGTGTGTAAAGCTTTGGTTTGAAATGTTCCGGTGTGCGCCTGTGTCTGTGCTGGTGGCCACAGCAGCCTGGCCTAGCGTTGCAGTGGACTAGGGGGTGGGCACAGTGCTAACCTTGTTCCAGTGTGAACTGAGCACACAGCAGGATACAGGTACACACTGCACATATTGTGTAGCACGGGACCTGCAGTGGAAGCGCTAGAGCACTGGTGCTCATGCCTGTACACACCTCAGTAAGTGTGTGTGTGTGTGTGTGTGTGTGTGTGTGTGTGTCTGTCTGATTTACCTGTGTATTTACATATGAATCTGTGCCACTTAAGATCACTTAAGGTCTTAATGAACACATTTCTGAATGAAATCAGATTCCTGAGTTTTACAGAGAAGTAACAACACCAGCCCCGTAAACAGTCTGCTGTGTACTGCACAGTCAGCAGTCACCAAGGAAAGATAAACACATACCAGGTAAGAAAGAGGGATGATGAGAGAGTGAGTGTGAGTGTGAGAGTGAGTGTGTGTGTGCGCTTATTTGGAAAACTAGGCAGTGGGCAGCTGTTCACTGAAGGACTAAAGTTGTTGGTCGTACCTTTAGCTCAAAACACATGCAGTGAAGAGGCAGTAACATGTGACTGGTAATCTCGTAGAGTTAAATTGGACAATTAGTTATTACTATTTTCAACATGACACATGAACAAATGACACACGAATGGCACTCGTATGGCATTTCTCTGACAGGAATTTCAACTCTTTGTGTGTGGTTAGCATCGAGTGTAATTTTCAGAGTGAGAAAGAAAAAAAAAAACCCTGTAAACTTTGCCAATAGGCTCCATGTCCCAGGAGTTGCTGAGGCATTCGAATGTTGTTTCAGACACAGCGAGAAAGGTCATCTGACACAGGGAAAAAAAAAACCCCACCCAAACAACTCTCTGCTGTTCTGGAGTGCGAGCTCCGTGCCAGAAGGAATGTGTGTTTTCACCTCCCTTCAGCCTGCCACAGTGGTCCCTCTCTCTGAAAGAGGGACATTATTAGTTTCTGCTGAGAGACAGCTGTCTCCTCACCTGCAGAGCACCTTGCTGTCTCACTGCCTCCTAATAAGGAGTGGACCAGGGCCTGTGAGCTTGTCCTAAAGCACTCCTTAATCCCCACGAACCCCCTGCCCTCGTCCGGTCAAGAATGCCCGTGTCTACACCTAACCCTTACTGCACATAGAGAGACGCAGTAATATTAATATCAGGTGCATTGGTCTCAAGACTTACTGTCAGAGTTGAGTTTGCCTTTGTTTGAAGTGTTGCTTTCAGCTGTACCTAATGATGTGAAATTGGCTTGTTGTACTGATCGTTTGTGATACACTGTGATGTAAGAGAGGCTCTAAGGATTCTTTAATGCTAAACCAGGCCGTGTTTACCAGTGCAAGGCCTCTCATGTCACTGTTAAACCCCCTTTGTGCAATTTCAACTACAGGGATGCAAAATAGGACTTCAGTGCCTCATATCTCTACAATATATGCCATGGGAACATCAAACCACTCAAACATTTTAAGGCGATATGTGTTGTTATACCTGGGAAAATCAGAGTTTCCAGCATCCACAGTCACATTCTATCCCTAACAACACACACGCATGCACACACAGAAAGAGAGAGAGAGAGAGAGATCCCTGATGCATTATCCCTTACCACTTCAAAGGCCATGCACAGGTTTCTCTCGCAGCAGGCTGGCATTCCTTGCTTAATTCAACTGTACTTTCCCATTACAGTCTTATTATCAGTCAGGAGTTGGAGAGACACAGCACGAATACAGGTATCAAGCGCCCGGCCACCCGTGCTGGGAGGTCACGGGGGGGTCATGACTTGGACAGGCTTTAGGGAAGCATCTGGAAGGCAGGCGTCCTCCAGATCTGTGCTGTGTTGTGATGCTGCAGAGGAAGCGGGTCACATGACGGGTCTGTTGCCTGGCTGCTTTCCTCCTAACAAGACCCTACAAAACCCTTATTGTGACCGCATGTCCCCTGTGAACTGTTTGCTACAACTTCACGCTTGGAAATGCAGTTGCTATCAGATCAGCTGAGATCGTGGGGCTGCATATTAGAACAGGAGGTCCTGGCTACGCTCATGAAAGGAAGTCAGGTTCCTGAGCTTTACGTGCTATATAATGTTGTCTAGCTACACCAAACTAATCTTTACGACTCTTCATTTATCTCAGTAAAGTTAGGAAGTTACACAGCAACCAAGATCCTGTATGCTGCTCACTGTATAACTGTGATTAACAAAAATGTGATTTCAAATTTCAGCAAATATAATTAGCCTGTTAGTGTACAAATAACCATATAAAGTAGTTTCCTGTGCTATATCAGATTAATTTGATATTCACAAGAGAAACTATTACTAACAATATATGAAATAAAAATGGCTATACGGACAGCTTCACCGAATACTTTTTTAACTTTTGTAAATATAACAGATAATCTTCTCAGAAAAATATGTCACGGGAAAATTACATTTTTGTGAACAGCATTTGGAAACCACTTAATGCGAGAGGAATCGCTGTCATCTCCTGTCAGAACCTGCAGTTGTTCCATTTGACTCACCTGTGCCACGCAAGCCGAGGTTGCTCTGTGATGGTGTCTGTGTCCCACCTGCTGAGGAGCAGAGGGGGTTAAACCTCCACCTGTCAGGGGGCAGTTTAGGGGCCACCGTAGCTACAGAACACAGACGTCTGCTTTGGTCAGATGTGTGCAGCATTCTAAACATCAAGAAATAATAATCCGTACTTAGCTTTGTGATTATACTAAAACGCTAGATCCTACTGCACGTAAACACACACATACGCACACACCCCCCCCCCCATGTTCATTATCATGATGATTATGTCAAACAGTCCAGAGCACCACCAAAACAGGAATCTTAGCCAACAAACCTCAGTGAGTAATCACCCTACACAGTATGATCTGCCCTTAATGAAATCTTTAAAAATCCATTAAATGAGAACTTTGGGCAATAGGATTTCAGACTTAAGCTCTTAACATGGTGGTCAAATGTTTTCTGCAGTTAATCAGCTTTAGTTTTTTAACACACACACACACACACACACACACACACACACACACACACACACACACACACACACAGAGAGACACACACAAAGGAGTTTTAGCCCCCTGTGTGCAAAGATAATTATAGATGAATTATGAGTGAAGACAGAACACACAAACATTTTAATGTTGACACACAAACTCATAATACATGTTGTCTTGTTCACATAAAATGCACTGTGAATCTTTTCATAGAGCCTTTACTAACATTACACCAGTTTTGTTTTCTTTGCATAATGTCTGGGGATGTGAGCATTGCCTTTTACTCAGTAGGCAGAAAAAGCACAATTCCTATTTTCAGCATAGTGAGACATTCCTTTGAGAGGATGATGGGAACATGGTAGCACACGCACGTGTACGGAGCAGGGCCTACAGCTGTATGCCACGTGTTTCCTTCTCCTAAGATAAACGCCCACTGCATATACACACACACACATAAAAACACAGAGCAGATAAGTGTTAAGCCTGCACTGGGTCTACTCTGTGCGGTAAGAACAAAAGCTTAGCTTTGTTCCTTGGCTTTGATTTCCAAAGCTGTGTGGAATGTTTTGCACAGACTTGTTTTATGTGTTCAGACTTGTCATCTCAGTGTGTTCTTTTCTCTCCTGCAGCTCACCATCTTAAATTACTCCTAGACTTTAATCCCTGTAATGAGACTCACAGAGAGTTCACGCCCGGAATACCTGTCAAACTATTTTCACTAGAGGTCTACTCCGGGCATTCTAGCATCACAAAAGAGACATGTTAACAGGACCTTGGATGTTTGACAGGAACTACGCTTGAAAACATAAACCAAGGTCACTAAATACAAAGTCAAGCTGATAGCAATAATGTAAATTTAGTATTGCTCTAAACTACACATACTGGCAGTACTGATGTAAATAATATTTCTGTTGTGTCACTAGACACTAGGGGGCAGCATTATACCAAATTTCACATGTATTCTCTTTCCACAAGTGGCCGTTGGAGCTGAATGGAGGAAAATAGCAAAATACAAACAAACAACAAAAGCAATAAACCACATTCACTCCCAAACACACACACGCACACGCACACACTTCTAAAAATAAATAAGTTCCATTCTTTAATTTTGCATCATTAACAATGAAATGGTCTCTATATTCTCAAAGAAAATTATTATTCCACCTGTCTCTCTCTCTAATACGAACACACACACACACACACACAAACAGTTGTAACCCAAATTTGTGTGTAAGTCTAACTGACTGTAAATATTTGTGACACATCCATGCAGATGTGAGGGTGTGTGAGATGTCATTTTTTATGTTTTAACTTTCCATCTCAATTATGCATGTATGTGTTCGTAGGGATCTGATTAAACACATCCAGATTCTCTGTGTGTGTGACAGTTTATACTTAATGTTTCTGTTGCTGCATGTGTCTTGACAAAGTATGTGACTGCACGATGGGGGGGGATGGGGGTTACCACATTCTTTGTGTGTGTGTGAGTATATGTGTGTGTGTGTGTGTGTGTGTGTGTGTGTGTGTTTTCCTTCTTTTTTTTTTATTATTATTTGAGTATTGGACCAGCTCTTTCTCTGTCTCAGTGTGAGTTAGAGGTGGACTAAACCTCATAGCTTTGCTTACACTCCATCACCCAGTGAGACATGTTCATCAGCAGTGGTGCTAACGCTAACTCTAATACTAACAACAATGGTGAGCTAACACAAGACAAAGGTGAGTGGAAATTTGCCTACAGTATGCAGAATGGGAGTGAGCTGGAGGTGCATATCCACACCCAAGTCACTCGCTTGTGAGGTGTTCGGAACACAAAATGCTTGGTTCAGATTTAGTGCTTTTATCAGGGTCTGGGCATGTCCCAGGTACCGGGTCAAATGGGACAGTCAACCTCTGGGACACATCAGACCTCAGAGAGGGTCAGACTCTGGGACACATCAGATAGCAGTTCTGACCTCAGTGTCGGTAGCCTGCTGACAAATAAAGGGAAGATGGGTCACCGGTATTGAGTTTGTTATCGGGAGTTAATTTGGCCCGGGAGGTTTTATATTTTCAGTAGTGCTGGAGATTCCCAAGTTGAGAAGAGACAACACCTAAAGAGAGATATCATTTGTTTATGAGAAATTACGCACGTCATATTCTGGAGAACATTTTAATTACGGAAAACTGATTTTGGGGAATTCACTGTAGAGGAATGCAGCACGTGTCCTGATTATACACTGTAAAGATGAACTGAAAGGTATGGTGATGTAATATCAGTGGCTCATATACACATCCGCACAATCATCCTATTTCTAGGACATAATTACTTTAAATGCAACAATGTCTGTAATATGTTTAGTGGTGAGCTGTTTACTTTAGAGTTAAAGATAATTTAAAGATTAAAGATCCGTTGTTGGGAAATTATTATTTTGAACAAAACACAGAGGACATTACAAAAACAAGCAATCAAGTAGATCTGGATTTACTGGGGAAAAAAAACGTACTGAGAAAGCATGGGAACTGGAAAAGAGGAAAAGAAAGAAAGAATGAAGAAAAACAAACAAATGTTCTTTATTGGTTGAATTGTATTTGAAAATGCTGTTATTATTACAGGCTTCTGAGGGCTTTGTCTTCCTGAAATAAAGCAGAGACTAATGATCCTGTTGTTCTGGACATCAAACCATTCATTACATTTTTGTAATGTCTTCACTGAGGTTATAATTTGGCTAGGAGACTGCTTTATTATGCGTAAACAACCCAATTATAAGCTTTCTGCAAGCAAATAGCAGATACTTTGCAAAGTATGACTAAGATGGTGTGTCCGAGCAAATTTCCTTCTGAACTCGTGTCATGGTCTGGAGACACAAGATCAGGGAGCGAATGCGTTTGCCCAGCACAAAGAACAGTTAGATGATATCCATGCTCATACACACCGCATTCATTTATTTGGAAGGTCAACCTCAGTAACCTTAATGTTTTAAACCATTTGCCCAGTACACATGATAATGTAAACTGGTGTTGTTTGTTAATTGTTTATAATAATAAAGACAATATGTGCCATTATAGATTAGATGGAGGTTTGACTTTTTCTCTCTCCATCTGTCACTGTAAAGCGACCTTGATTCTGTGAAAGGCAGTATACAAATTAAACTTAATAATAATAAAAATAATATGTTTTAGCAGCCATTTATGCAGAATCCCAGATCATTCAGAAAAGTTCACAAATTTTCCTTCATGGATTATTCTTTGTGACACTTTTATACGTCGCTCTGGATAAGAGAGTCTGCTAAATGTAAATGTGTTTCCACATACATTCCTCTGCACGTCTGAAATAATCAGGTTTAATAGCACCAGCTGATTTTAGGTATGCTGCCGTTTTTCTGTGTGCTTACAGTATGGTTCATGCTTAAGGTCACGTGGGAATGTTGCCATACTGTCTGCTCTTATACATTGTGTGTGATATGTTGTTAGTAGTGCACAGGCTTCACACTGTTGTAATATATAGTGAACACAAGCTAGGGTTGTTTTTTTAAGTATGTTTCTCATTGGGAGTTGCACTGGAATATGTAGGGTCTTTAAGTGCACTTCGTTAGAAATGAACAGATACACAGGGCCGCCAGTGGTGATGCAATGCACTTGCACTCATTTTATTCTCGTCTTCTCCTCATCATCTCCCTCTCTCTTGGAGGCCATGGGAACCATAAAGAAGACAGTCCCTTCCTCAACAGTACAGACGTGTCTGCAAAGAGGAACGACTACTACGACAAGAACTTGGCCTTGTTTGAGGTAGGTGAGATGGGGAGAATTTTTAGGAGGTAGATTTTTTTTTTTTCTAGAACCTTCAGTTGAAACAACGTTGCAGTGTGCAGTGTGCGTTGAATATGTACATATGTGTGTTCTAAAGTGACCATCCAGTGCACAATCGTTTCTATTTAAGATTAAGAAAACAAAACGTTTCTACTTTATCCAACATCCAACGTGTGTGAGAGTGTGAGTGTGTGTGTGAGTGTGTGTGTGAGTGTGTGTGTGAGTGTGTGTGTGAGTGTGTGTGTGAGTGTGTGTGTGAGTGTGTGTGTGAGTGTGTGTGTGAGTGTGTGTGTGAGTGTGAGTGTGTGTGTGTGTGTGTGTGTGTGTGTGTGTGTGTGTGTGTGTGTGTGTGTGTGTGTGTGTGTGTGTGTGTGTGTGTATTTTGGAGGGAGGTTCACTTACCCCTGCACTGTAAACGATCTCTCTGTTGTGGATCTCATCCGGCAGGAGGAGCTGGACATTCGACCAAAGGTCTCTTCCTTCCTCAGTCGTCTGGTCAACTACACAAATATCTCCCAGGGAGCGAAGGAGCACGAGGAGGCAGAGAGTGCAGAGGCTTCCAAGAAGAAACCACCCAAGGTTCACAGCCCAGACACAACAGAACATCTCACACAACTAAAATGTACTTACACATAACTGCAAAGCAGAACTCTAGCACATAGTATTGAAATTTAAAGGTATGAAAAATTATGTCCAGTTACGCTAACGTGAAATAATAATTTAACAGTTGAACATCTTATAAGACGTTTATGACAAGCAGTAAATGCCGTGGACCTACTAAACATTATTTCTAAAGTGCTCAACTCATTAACTGTCCTTTCACTCAACATCAGTCTTATATATATTTAGTCAAGTCTCAGGTTGCAACCAAAGGAAGTGGACTGATAACCAGTAGGCTAATTAGCATAGCAGTCAGTGTATTATCTATTTAACAGGAACTCCATTGCATTGAAAACCATACATTCACTATTCTAATGTGACTACTAGCAGACCAGTCTATTGCTGTCACTTTGCCAGGTGATTACCTGCTTCCAATACAATTTTGTCCAAACTGAAACTTGCTGTTACGTGGTAGAGACTGTAGGAGGGACTATCTCCTCAGAAACCCCACCCACATTTGTTAGTGCATGCCCCCTCTCTCTTAATACAGGGCTCAAACACAATATACACTATACTGCCAAAAGTATTCAATCACCCATCCAAATAATTAAATTCAGGTGTTCCAATCACTTCCATGGCCACAGGTGTATAAAACCAAGCACCTAGGCATGCAGGCTGCTTCTACAAGCATTTGTGAAAGGATGGGTCACTTTCAGGAGCTCAGTGAATTCCGGCATGGTATTGTGATAGGATGCCACCTGTGCAACAAGTCCAGTTTTGATATTTCCTCACTATTAAATATTCCACAGTCAACTGTGGACAGTGCATATAGAGCTTCATGGAATGGGTTTCCATGGCCGAGCAGCTGCATCCAGGCCTTACATCACCAAGCAATGCAAAGCGTTGGATGCAGTGGTGTAAAGCACACCGCCACTGGACTCTTGAGAAGTGGAGACGTGTTCTCTGGCGTGACAAATCACGCATCTCCGTCTGGTAATCTGATAGACGAGTCTGGATTTGTTGGTTGCCAGTAGAACGGTGCTTGTCTGATTGCATTGTGCCAAGTATAAAGTTTGGTGAGGGGTGGTTATGGTGTGTGGTTGTTTTTCATAAGTTGGGCTCGGCTCCTTAGTTCCAGTAAAAGGAACTGCTAATGCTTCAGCACACCAAGATGTTTTGGACAATTTCATGCTCCCAACTTTGTGGGAACATTTTGGTGATGCCCCCTTCCTGTTCCAACATGACAGGAAGGTCCATAAAGCAAGGTCCATAAAGACATGGATGAGTGAGGTTTGTGTGGAAGAACTTGACTGGCCTGCACAGAGTCCAGAACTCGACCCGAAAGAACACTTGTGGGATGAATTAGAGCAGAGACTGTGAGCCAGGCCTTCTTGTCCAACATCAGTGTCTGACCTCACAAATGTGCTTCTGGGAGAATAGTCAAACATTCCCATAAACACACTCCTAAACCTTGTGGAAAGCCTTCCCAAAAGAGTTTAAGTTCCTATAGCTGCAAAGGGTGGGCCAACATAATATTAAACACCATGGATTCAGATTGAGATGTCACTCAAGTTCATATGTGTTCAGATGAGCGAATACTTTTGGCAATATAGTGTACGTACACGGGTAAAAACTAGTTAATAGCGTACTACAGGTTTAGTTTAGTGGCCATTACGTTTTGTGATGAATTTTTGAAATTTTATAAGGTAAAGAAATTTAAATGGTTTGTGTAACAAATGGTCAAAAAATACAAGAACACATTAATCCCGGTTGATAACTAGTTATCCATAATCACTTCCGCTAACGTCCAGTTGTGCAGCCACTAGAGGGCGTCAGACACTTCCCCCCCCATTGAGATTGAGACTGATTTAAGTTAAACAGCATCATCTGGGAAAAACATGGACTAGTCTCACTTATGCTCCCTGTCTGTGCTCTCTTTCATTTCTGCAGTCTCCAAATATGGGGACACTGATGGGAGTTTACCTGCCGTGTTTGCAGAATATATTCGGCGTTATCCTTTTCTTACGTCTCACCTGGATTGTAGGTACAGCCGGAGTAGTGCAGTCCTTCCTCATTGTCCTGATGTGCTGCTCTTGTGTGAGTTGATACACACACACACACACACACACACACACACACACACACACACACACACACACACACACACACACACACACACACACACACACAAGCATACTAAGGAGCCTTGTAGGGGAGCTAATGGATGTGTGAATATCTGTACATGTACATACATGGCTATCTACACATATGCAGGTAAGACGTGTTGATAAAACTATTATATAAAAAAAAAATTGCAGAATGATATGAACATTTGCAAACAACAACCTCTACACAGTTGTGCAAATAAGCATAAGTTACAGAGAAGTCAATTGAGCACTGTAAGGGAGTTTGTGGGTTATTTATCACATTTTCATCTTTCAGCATTTAGCTGATGCTTCTATTCAAATTATGACTGAATACAACTTGAACAATTGAGAGTTAAGGGATTTGTTCAGGGATTGAACAGTGGCAAGTTGGTGGAGGGGCTTGAACTGGCAACCTTCTGATTACTAGGCAAGTACCTTCACCACTGAGACACCACTGTCCCCTTGCCCTGGTCTTATAGATGTGCTGAATATCTGCTATATGCAGACAACAAACACACAACACCCCAAAGTCTAGAACCTAAGGTGGACCTGCTTAAAAACAGCCTGTCAGAGATGCACCTAGACAAAGGTTTGGGCTGCTGTGGTAAAAACTGACAAGAACAGTCTGTAAACCAACATAAAACAAAAGCATCACGACTCTGATTTGCCCCTTTTACAAGACAAAGTTTAGAAGTCTCCACACTACAGTCACCGGCTGTGTTACAAATAGCCTACTACATCATACTCAGGCACAGATTGGGCCCCAAATCAGTATCCCTATGCAACCAAAATACATTTTTTCAGTACACGAAAGATACCCAGATGACACAATACTTCTACCAAGTATTCCAGCACAGTACACAACTGTGGTGTACTGCATCCCATCATGCAGCATTGCCAGAAAATCTTTCTGAAATGGGTGGAAACTTCATACAATCACGCGACCCCATATTATGGTTTGCGTATGCCACATACTGGATAATATACTGCATACTACTACAGGGACTAGTATCCAGCATCCAGTATATACTGATTGTATGTAGTATGTAGTAGACTATTTCAAACACGGCCACTGTTCTATGGTCTCCCATGCCAGCGTTTTCCAGTCAAAGCCTCAGGGACCCTGGACGGTCTACATTTTGCTCTCTTCTGGCTCCTAATACATGCCTGATGGCCCCTGAGGTCTGGACTGGGATGCATTTAAAGCATTTATGAAAACCTTATGTCTGCAGATGTAATAGGTATTTGCTGAAGTCTAAAAGACTGGGAACCTCTAAACAACTTTCATACTGTCTTGCAGACAATGCTCACTGCGATATCGATGAGTGCTATTGCAACCAACGGTGTTGTACCAGGTAACAACATGACTAATCTTGTTTGTTCTAATAGTATCTTTTTCTGGAATTCATATCAAGTTTGGCAAGATTTTCTCTTTCATTAGTGGGGCAAGTTAGAACAAACTCTTACATATAAATGTAATTTAATAATTAATATTTCCATAGCCAGTGAAATACTCTCTGTGTGTGCGGTGCGTGTGTGTGTGCGCGCGTGTGTGCGTGTGCGGTGTATGCGGTGTGTGCATGTGTGTGTGTGTGTGTGTGTGTGTGTGCGTGCATATTGCAGCTGGTGGGGCATACTTTATGATATCTCGCTCCCTGGGGCCTGAGTTTGGAGGCGCAGTGGGACTTTGTTTCTACCTGGGCACAACCTTTGCTGCTGCCATGTATATCCTGGGTGCCATCGAAATACTACTGGTGAGCCAGACGCACCCCATCCCCACAAAACACTAAACACAGAATTAACAAGTGATTTATAAGTAAGTTGACATATGATCAATATGATATGTAAACAAGTTGTTAATCACAGTGGTTTCTTGTGCACGCAACCCTGACGTTTGCCCTGAGCGGGAGTATTTTATAGTTAGAACTGTTCAACAGACGTATGTTGCCTCTCCACAGAAATACCTGGTGCCACAGGCAGCCATATTTCAGGCCACTGACATCCACGTGGTGAACGGCGCTATGCTGAACAACATGCGAGTGTACGGCAGCTTGTGCCTCGGCCTCATGGCCGTGGTAGTCTTCGTGGGGGTGAAGTACGTTAACCGCTTTGCCTCGCTCTTCCTAGCCTGCGTCATCGTCTCTATAGTTTCCATCTACGCCGGCGCAGCCAAGTCCATCTTCCACCCTCCGGAGTTTCCGTAAGTCCCAGCACATTCGCTGTCCAAACAGGACACAGTTGGATTTCATTGGGAATATTTATGGATATGTCCATAGAAAGCTGTGAAAGTCTGTCCTAAAGTAAGCAGCTAGCTGGGATCGTTTTGAACCAACCCAAGGTGCCAAAAGAGCAGCTCTGGGACTGCAGCCAGTCATTAATGTTCTTATTTATGGCATTTGGCTAGTGCGCCTTTCCAGAGCGACTTACCAAAGTGTCTTATTGTCTCCACAGCAAAGTGGAGACAATAAGCTGTAGAACAAAAGCTGTAGAACAAAATGCAATATCAGTTTTCTCAAAGCATTTAAGCATCTACTTGCTTAATGGTTGCACGTTTCCTTCAGAGTAAAAGCACCAATGCCTTTGTCCTGGACCCCAAAGAGCTCCATTGTGCCGCTCATGATAATGTTTGGTTCACCTCCACCTCCTGTCACTTGCGCTTCCCAGGATCTGCATGTTGGGGAACCGGACACTGGCATGGGACCTTTTCGATGTGTGTGCGAAGACGGTCGTCACGGAAAACCAAACTTTGCCCAGCAAGCTGCGGATGAAATTCTGCAGCTCAGAGAATGCCAGCAGCTCCCACTGTGATGAATACTTTGTCCAGAACAACGTGACAGAGATTCAGGGAATTCCTGGGCTTGCCAGCGGAATTATTCGAGGTAGATGAGTCTCCGCGCACTGTGGTATGAACACTTGTGGTATGTGGTCACAAAGCAGCTTGTGCAGACGAGCACTTCCCTGTCTGCTATCAGACTATTAAACTCACTTCCATTCCCAAACATCTATAAAACAGCAAAGTTATTGTAAATGTATTTTTGTATTATTCTACTGGATTAACAAATGTTAGTTGTGCTAAGGTTTGCTGGTTGTGTGTAAATGTTGTGATGGTGGAAAGCAGAGAAGGAGATGCCATTGCAGTTGTGGAGTCTTTATTCTCCACGATAAGTTGTGCGAGAGAACACAACTGTAGAAAGAACAGTGAGAAAACTAGCTGGCAGTCAGCATGATGTAGGCGCACCCTGGACAGGCCAGAAATCAGCACTGACCTGAATTAAGGAGAGAACAAAACAAACAAAAACAAAACAAAAAGCAGGACAGGTATGTGTGTGTGTGTATGTATGTGTGTGTGTATGTCAGTTTGTCCCTCCTGATGGGTGCCTCGCGCACTGTGAGAGCTGACTGATGATGGGTCAAGGTATTTTCAGAAGGGTATGTAATGTAATGTATATGAGTCCCCTTAGCTAATAAAAGAGGTATTCTGAGGTATTATCAATAGCTCCAACACTCCATTCCAATCCAATCCAACACTCTGTTATAGACTTTAACTTATAAAATGACTGTTATTTTCATTAGTAATTAAAATAACACAAATTGTTTAATTATGTTTAAATGCAAGCTACATAAATGACAAAGTACTGAAATGTCCTTAATCCTTTCTCTCTGAGCTCCTGACTGTTCATATGTGATTTTTTTCAACCTGAGTGTGTTTGTTACAGAGAATATGTGGGGGGATTATTTGGAAAAGGGTCAGATTCTGGAGAAGGCCCATCTGAAGTCTGTGGATGTGCATGGCTCCATGGAGTCCTTTGGCTTGTACGTGTCTGCAGACATGGCTACCTCCTTCACCCTCCTTGTAGGAATCTTCTTTCCTTCAGCCACAGGTAAAAAGAGACAGGTGCTTGTTCAAAAAACAACACGCCTTTTAAAATGAAAGTGGAAACTTGGTCAGTTCTGGGACTTGCCTTTCTGTGTCTTGAACTGCTTCCTCTCTCACCTGTCTCCTTCACCTCTTCTCTCTCTCTCTCTCTCTCTCTCTGCTCTTTCTATGTCTCTTCTTAGGTATTATGGCTGGATCCAATAGATCAGGAGACCTGAAGGATGCTCAGAGGTCCATCCCTGTAGGCACCATACTGGCCATTCTGACCACCTCGCTAGTCTGTATCCTCAGCAACAGTAACATGAACACTGTTTACTGACACCTTTCTTTGTTATTAATACGGTGTTGAACCTTGTGCTGAATAGTAAATGACACATACGTTATTAAATGGTTGAAGGTGTGAAGTTTCAGCTTGACCCAGTATTACGCGGTGCTGAGAACAGGCCACACGACTCCAAGCATGCAGACCCTGACTGTGTTCCTAAACTGCTGTTGTCAGATTTTAGTTCTGTGGTCCTGTTCGGGGCCTGTATTGAGGGAGTGGTTCTTAGAGACAAGTAAGTTAGGACCTGCGCTATTTGTCCAGATACTGTTTAGAACATCACAATGAAATTTGAGTTTATATGTTATTGAATGCTTTTTGCGAATGACTGTGTGTGTGTGTGTGTGTGTGTGTGTGTGTGTGTGTGTGTGTGTGTGTGTGTGTGTGTGTGTGTGTGTGTGTGTAGGTTTGGAGATGCAGTCAGGCAAAACTTGGTTGTTGGCACTCTCTCTTGGCCCTCTCCGTGGGTCATTGTGATTGGCTCATTCTTCTCCACAGTGGGGGCAGGTCTTCAGTCTCTTACTGGAGCTCCCCGCCTCCTGCAGGCCATTGCTAAGGACAACATCATTCCATTCCTCAGAGTAAGAACCCTGTCTCCAAGAATCAACGGTGCATTTCAGCTCAAATATTTAAAACTGCTGTAAGAATCAGCAGTACATTTCAGCTCAAATATTTAAAACTGCTATAAAAATCAACAGTGCATTTCAGCTCAAATATTTAAAACTGCTGTAAGAATCAACAGTGCATTTCAGCTCAAATATTTAAAACTGCTATAAGAATCAACAGTGCATTTCAGCTCATATCTTTAAAACTGCTGTAAGAATCAACAGTGCATTTCAGCTCATCTTTAAAATTGCTTTAAGAATCAACAGTGCATTTCAGCTCATATCTTTAAAATTGCTGTAAGAATCAACAATGCATTTCAGCTCTAAATATTTAAAACTGCTGTAAGAATCAACAGTGCATTTCAGCTCAAATATTTCAAACTGCTGTAAGAATCAACAATGCATTTCAGCTCAAATATTTCAAACTGCTGTAAGAATCAACAATGCATTTCAGTTCTAAATATTTCAAACTGCTGTAAGAATCAACAATGCATTTAAGCTCAAATATTTAAAACTGCTGCAAGAATCAACAATGCATTTCAGCTCATATTTAAAACTGCTGCAAGAATCAACGGTGCATTTCAGCTCATATCTTTAAAACTGCTGTAAGAATCAACGGTGCATTTCAGCTCATATCTTTAAAACAGCTGTAAGAATCAACAATGCATTTAAGCTCACATATTTAAAACTGCTTTAAGGATCAACAGTGCATTTCAGCTCATATCTTTAAAACTGCTGTAAGAATCAACAGTGCATTTCAGCTAACTTCTTTAAACTGCTGTAAGTGATATTTAATGTTATCGCTAACTTCTGCCAGACTGAAGTAGTCTACACTTCAATCCACATTTTTCCTTCAAATGTCTTTCCCAAGCCCCTTACTTAGCATGTGCATGTGCTTCCCATGGACGTACAAAATAATCAGGAATGTCAGGAAAAAGAGTAACATCCTTTATAACCAGACTGTTTTACATTTTTTTAGATGGGGACCAACACCTTAGTGACCCCTGTCATACTGTAAAGACAACTGAGCTGAAGCTAAACATGCTTACATCAGCTTGTTCAAGCCTAAACTGGCACAGTTCAAGCTGCACTACTGCTTCATTACGGCTGTTAAAGAAATAATCAGTTTTTCCGGGCTTTACACATCCTGGAAGTATATCATTTGAATCTGCGTGAGAGCATGTGTGCGTTGTTTATATCTGGTAAGCTTCAGTCGAGTCAGACAGATTTGTATGCCAGTATGTAAAGTATGGTTTTCTGGATAAGAACATCTGTGTGTGTCTGTGTGTCTGTGTGTGTCTGTGTGTGTCTGTGTGTGTGTGTGTGTGTTTTAACCCTTTAGGTGTTTGGGCACGGGAAAGCGAATGGAGAGCCCACATGGGCCCTGCTCCTGACGGCACTCATAGCAGAGTTGGGCATTCTCATCGCCTCCCTGGACATGGTGGCCCCCATTCTCTCCATGTGAGGACATGACGAAAACACAGTGCAGGAAATGCATACGAGCTCATGCGCAAAATCACAGCGTCATGCGAACACAAATTTGCATGCAAAACCTCAGGAACATGTGAACAAAATGAGAATAAGACATGAGAATGTACACACATATAAAACTAGAGAGTCACCTGAACAAGCATACACATGCAAAACAGAACCAAACGTACACGGGCAAGGGAAGTTTGCATACACAGCGGCTTCGTATAAGCCATGGAAAAATAATAAAGTAATAAAATAATACAAATGACATCCCGAGATCTATCAGCTCAAAAAATAATTTATACCAGAAAATATAAATAAAATATTACAAATATATTACAAATAAGAATATGTACAAATCAATTAAAATAAAGTTAAAATGAACTAAAGTTCATTTATAGAAATAACATGAAAAATTAGACATAAAACCTGATTTAAAATAAATATAATAAATAAAATATATAAAGTATATAAAATCAAATAAAATATATAAAAAATAAATGAGAATAAAAATAAAATAAACAAATAAAGCATTAAAATAAATAAAAATATATTGTAGTGCATAAAAGTCCTGCAGTGCTACAGGATGTGCGGGAACAGTGTTTAAGCTGAGACCACAGCCTGGCCAAAGAAAAACGGCTTTAGTTTAGCTTTAACCTCAGCAGTGGCGGGGTTCTTCCAACATCTTCTGACAACTGGTTCCATTTAGAAGCGCCATAACTAAACGCTGTAAAAATCATAATAGCTAAACGCTGCCTCTCCATGATGAGTCTGTAGCTTAGGCAGGACTAACTGAGTCATTCCTAATGATCTGAGGGTTCAGAACAGGTAGTAACCCTACAGTGTGTCATATAGCTATACTGGTCCTACGCCATTACAGCTTCACATCAGGCCCTGCTAACTCTCATCATCCCAACAACCACAACACTGCGAGCACTTCTCAGTGCTTAGCTGTTCTCACGGGTCAGCTCCTCTCAGGGCTCCGCTGTTCTCACGGGTCGGCTCCTCTCAGGGCTCAGCTGTTCTCACGGGCCGGCTCCTCTCAGGGCTCCGCTGTTCTCACGGGTCAGCTCCTCTCAGGGCTCAGCTGTTCTCACGGGTCGGCTCCTCTCAGGGCTCAGCTGTTCTCACGGGTCGGCTCCTCTCAGGGCTCAGCTGTTCTCACGGGTCGGCTCCTCTCAGGGCTCAGCTGTTCTCACGGGCCGGCTCCTCTCAGGGCTCCGCTGTTCTCACGGGTCGGCTCCTCTCAGGGCTCCGCTGTTCTCACGGGTCGGCTCCTCTCAGGGCTCCGCTGTTCTCACGGGTCGGCTCCTCTCAGGGCTCCGCTGTTCTCACGGGTCGGCTCCTCTCAGGGCTCCGCTGTTCTCACGGGTCGGCTCCTCTCAGGGCTCCGCTGTTCTCACGGGTCGGCTCCTCTCAGGGCTCAGCTGTTCTCACGGGTCGGCTCCTCTCAGGGCTCAGCTGTTCTCACGGGTCGGCTCCTCTCAGGGCTCAGCTGTTCTCACGGGTCGGCTCCTCTCAGGGCTCAGCTGTTCTCACGGGTCGGCTCCTCTCAGGGCTCAGCTGTTCTCACGGGTCGGCTCCTCTCAGGGCTCAGCTGTTCTCACGGGTCGGCTCCTCTCAGGGCTCAGCTGTTCTCACGGGCCGGCTCCTCTCAGGGCTCAGCTGTTCTCACGGGCCGGCTCCTCTCAGGGCTCAGCTGTTCTCACGGGCCGGCTCCTCTCAGGGCTCAGCTGTTCTCACGGGCCGGCTCCTCTCAGGGCTCAGCTGTTCTCACGGGCCGGCTCCTCTCAGGGCTCAGCTGTTCTCACGGGCCGGCTCCTCTCAGGGCTCAGCTGTTCTCACGGGCCGGCTCCTCTCAGGGCTCAGCTGTTCTCACGGGCCGGCTCCTCTCAGGGCTCAGCTGTTCTCACGGGCCGGCTCCTCTCAGGGCTCAGCTGTTCTCACGGGCCGGCTCCTCTCAGGGCTCAGCTGTTCTCACGGGCCGGCTCCTCTCAGGGCTCAGCTGTTCTCAGGGCTCGGCTCCTCTCAGGGCTCAGCTGTTCTCAGGGCTCAGCTGTTCTTCATCTGTGTTTTGTTATATTAAGCCCTCGACACCTCCAGAAGGCTCAACAGTGAGGTCTGGTGTCCCAGCCTCTCCCCCTCCCCAAAGTTCTCTTTTAAACCAAGCACTGCCACTAGCAGACACAACCCTTAAAATCCTTACTACTGTCCTACTACTGATCTCAGGGCAGCATTTCATACCACAGACCACACCAGGAACTTTCGGGAACAGTCCTAAATAATGGCGCAGAGACCCAGGTCTCTGCACACATACTGGAACTTGCTCATGTGGCCATTCATGTTCAGATGGTTAAAAAGGTTAAGGGATAAAAGCCTGTGTGTGTGTGTGTGTGTGTGTGTGTGTGTATGTATGTGTGTGTGTGTGTGTGTATGTGTGTGTGTGTGTGTGTATGTGTGTGTATGTGTGTGTATGTGTGTGTATGTGTGTGTGTGTGTGTGTGTGTGTGTGTGTGTGTGTGTGTGTGTGTGTGTGTGTGTGTGTGTGTGGATTGTATCTTTGCATTTGTATTCTAGATTTTGTGCATAATTTTCTAAAATGTGCTCTTTTAAAAGTGAAATAATCAATTTTCAGTTTCTGCAGTAGGCAAAGATACCGTAATCTCACCAGTCATCTCTGATGCTGTAATCTAACCAGCTCTGTTCTCTCTTTTTTCCCCCTTATTCTTCATGGTTTTTACACTTCTCATTTTGTATTCCTTACAGGTTTTTCTTGATGTGCTACCTGTTTGTAAATTTGGCGTGTGCTGTACAAACTCTTTTACGAACCCCAAACTGGAGGCCAAGGTTTAAGTACTACCACTGGTACGTGTGGGTGGGTGTGGGTGGGTGTGTGAGGGCGTCACCGTAATCAGTGCTTGAGCTGTGGTTCTCGTCCTTACATCTTTGAAGTGAGCTCACAAAGGTGAAGGTTTGAAGGTAGTCGTCAATTGTTTTACGAGGCGTGAGGCAGAGAAGAGTCAGTCACTGCTCGTAAACACTTAAGTATTTTGCAGTGTGTCTGTTGGAGGCACTCTGCTCCATCCTGACAGCTGTATGTCTGTCTTCCAGGGCTCTGTCGTTCCTGGGCATGAGTATGTGTCTGGCCCTCATGTTCATCTCGTCCTGGTATTATGCCATTGTAGCGATGGGAATCGCTGGAATGATCTATAAATACATTGAGTACCAGGGGTGAGTGATGATCCTGTTTCCATTAGCAACATGAAAGAACATCCTTATGTTCCAGCTTTATGTAGTCTTTCTGCCTTTCTCTCTCTCTCCTCCCTCATTCTCACTCCTTCTCTCTCCCTCCCTCTCTGCCTCCATCTCCCTCCCTCGCTATCTCCCTCTCCCTTTCTACCTCTCTCTCTCTCTCTCCGATTCAGAGCAGAGAAGGAATGGGGTGATGGGATACGGGGTCTGTCTCTCAGTGCTGCTCGATATTCCCTCCTTCGTTTGGAAGCTGGACCTCCGCACACCAAAAACTGGAGGTTTGCCTTCCCACTCGCACAAGCAAAGGCCAAGCCCGCCTTGTACTCCTCAATACATCATTTTCTTTATTTCATCTTCTTCCCCATAGCACAGAATTTGTGGTGTAAGTTCAGTTACCAAATTGCCAGTTTTTAGCTACTGTTTTAATCAGGATGCATTTGAAAGCAACTGCACATATAGAGTGCTTTTTGGAATAAAGTTTGTTGGTTGCTTGGTTGCATCTGTGTCCTGCTCATCTGAAGCCAATCATACTTCGTTATTTTAAAGCCCAAGTGCACCACTGTACTGAACTGTGCTGTTACTGAATGTTTTGATTTGTAGGCCTCAGGTGCTTGTCCTCCTGAAGCTGGATGAAGACCTGCATGTGAAGTATCCCAGAATGCTCAGCTTTGCCTCACAGCTGAAGGCTGGAAAGGGGCTCACGATTGTGGGCTCAGTAATACAGGGCAACTTCCTGGACAGCTATGGGGAGGCACAAGCATCCGAGCAGGTGCCAACTTCACGGTGGTGCCAAGGCTGAGTTCTCAAAGCTCGTAACCGTGGCAAACACTTTGATACTCAAAGTTAAGATCAACTGACTTTAGACTCCAGACTCAGTGCTATTCATCTGTGTGGCAAACAGCTTACAGATGAACTTTCAATGGCTAAAGTCTCAAAACAGACATCTAGCTGATGCTTTTATCCAAAGCCACTTACAAGTCTGACTGAACACAACTTGAGTAATTGAGGGGTTCAGGAACCCAACAGCAGCAACTTGGCAGCAGTGGGACTTAAACCAGCAGCCCTCTGATTGCTAGTCGAGTACCTTCACCACTGACCTACCACTACATCATCTGGCCCTTGTATTAAATGGTTGTGTTGTGCCTTTTTAAAATTTTCCTAGGCGATTAAGAACATGATGGAGATTGAGAGAGTGAAAGGCTTCTGCCAGGTGGTGGTGGCGGCCAAGGTGAGAGAGGGCATCGCCCACCTCATCCAGTCGTGCGGCTTGGGGGGCATGAAGCACAACACAGTGGTGATGGGCTGGCCTTATGGATGGAGACAGAGCGAGGACCCTCGAGCGTGGAAGACCTTCATCAGTGAGTATCCTACCTTCACTCACGACCGAGAGTATAAGAAACGATTTTGTGAGTCAGTCCGATTTCAGGCTTCTGAACGGTGGTTCCTTCGGCTCACCAGACACGGTGCGCTGCACGACCGCCGCTCACCTGGCTCTGATGGTGCCAAAGAACGTGTCCTTCTACCCCGGCAACCATGAACGCTTTGCCGACGGTCACATTGACGTGTGGTGGATCGTCCATGACGGAGGCATGCTGATGCTTCTCCCCTTTCTCCTAAAGCAGCACAAGGTTCGCCGTCACCCCTAATTCTGTCCGTCTGAACTCTGTAGCCTTGGGTGTAGGTACTGAGGGGATTAGAATATTATAGTCTTCACCGTAATCTTGAGCAGATTTCTTTTGGCTAGGTCATTTGATGTCATCACCCAAGAGGCATTCATTGTTTGTAGCGTTTGAGTTTCATCTATAAATTTCTGTTAGAAAATGTAGATGCTCTGTAAATGTGCTTTCAAAAGTGAGTTCTGTCTGAGTCTCCTGATCTCTGTATTGTCCAGGTCTGGCGTAAATGTAAAATGCGGATTTTCACGGTTGCCCAGATGGATGATAACAGTATACAGATGAAGAAGGATCTGGCAACCTTTTTATATCAGCTCCGACTAGAGGCCGAGGTGGAAGTGGTGGAAATGGTGTGTGAAACAACAAATCAATTAATCAAACCAGTTTCAGTTAAAACTTGTTTAAACATGTTTAAATATTTCAGCAGACTCTGGAAGTTCTCACCTGCGACTTGCCTGTAAGATGACAGTGGTGTTTTCCTGATTGTAGCACGATAGCGACATCTCTGCATACACGTATGAGAGAACACTGATGATGGAGCAGAGGTCGCAGATGTTGAGGCAGATGAGGTTGTCCACCACCGAGAGGAACAGAGAGGTGTGTGTGTGTGTACCATCTGCTCAGTGTCTGATTACATCCTACAGCAGTCTCCTCACTCACACCTAAACATTCAACGAACTTCTACAGGTCATGTGAATAGTTACTGCATCCAAATTTGGGGTCATAAACCAGAAGCATGTATAGCAAACAGCCTAAAAGGAAAAATGTAATTATGTGGTGGGGCTGACTAACCAAGCTTAGTAATAATGTACACACATCATGCATCTCTTGACTGGTACTCGTAGGCCCAGTTAGTAAAGGACAGACACTCCTTGGTCCGGATGGAAAGTTTGTACTCAGATGAGGAGGAGGAAACCCTCGATATCGTGCCTGAGAAGATCCAGATGACATGGACCAAGGACAAGCTGGATGCGGAGAGGAGGACCCGAAACAACGCTCCAGAAAACTTCCGAGAACTTATTAGCATTAAACCGTGAGTACGGGCAAAGAAACAGGCCAGTCAGGCTCATCTGGAACGAAAGGAATAAAGACTATTGAAGCTGTCAAATCAGACACCTGAAAAACTGACATGCTAACAGTATTATCATCTCATCAGTTTAGCGTCTCTGAGCCTGTTGACCGAGAGTGAATCTGTCTGTACGTGCACCGAATCCTGGAGGGATATTGGTGTATTTTAGCCTGATTAGCTGAGCTGTGCACTTCTCTTCTGCACACAATCAACGTTGCTGTAAAGTAGAATTAATTTAACATGATATTGTATAATATAATTTTGACTGTGCATGTAAATTAAAAAGAAGCATATCGACTACATAACTGAAGATACAAAAGAAGCTCACACAAAAACTGTTTTGAGTTCAGGAGAATATCTGTAGAGTCCATCTTTTTTACACATCAGAATAGGCTGACAGATATCATAAATCCAGAAAGTATATATACATGAGAATACCAGATAGTATGAATTTGGTGTGTGAATGACTGAAAAAAATCTGTGTTTTCCAACACATACCAGTCAGGACAAAGGTCAGGACTTTCACTCATCAGTGTGTGTGTTTTAAACACACACTGTCATCCATCTGTCAAGCGCCCTTGAGTCTGAGAAAGGAGTTATATAAATGGAAATAATAATAATAATAATTTATGGAAATAAAAAATTTGCCTTCTTTTTATATTTCATAATCCAAAGGTTCCATCATGCCTAAAACATATGTGAGAATCACGGGAGACTACTAGATCCTGTACATCTAGCATTCATTTAGTTCAGTGGAAATACTGGAGGAGATTAACTAGAAGGTTGTGAGTCTTAGACAAACTGAAGTGCATCTGTCTAAAATATTGGTTTATCGGGTCTCTCCTGTCATTGTTTTAATCAACTTCAAGGTCTCGAGTCGTCTGAAGTAAGCAAGGAGTGGATACCAGTCTTCATGGAATGTAGCGTAACATTTAGGATGGTATGCAGGAGATAATGACAATAAGTGGGAAATGTCTTTGTTTTATTCTTTTAATGCTGTTGGCGTTTTTGTGTGTCTCAGAGATCAGTCCAACGTGCGACGGATGCACACAGCAGTGAAACTCAACGAGGTTATCGTGAACAGGTCCCACGATGCCAGGCTCGTTCTCCTGAACATGCCTGGACCTCCACGCAACCCTGAGGGCGATGAAAATTGTATCCTACGCTTGCATGTCTGAAAGGCCGTGCTGTTAGCAGGGCAAGAATGAAGAGTGCTGTCAGAGTCGTTTCGAAAGTTGAGCCCAGCCAAGTCCACACTTTGCTGAGTCTGGATCCTGTCTTCCCTAACATATGCTGTTCAGATATGGAGTTCCTGGAAGTGTTGACCGAAGGGCTAGAGAGAGTATTACTTGTGAGGGGTGGAGGTCGTGAGGTCATTACCATATACTCATGAAAGGTCACCAGGTCACCACGTGGACCAAAGGAATCAAGCTTGCCGCTAAATACTGTATTAGATGACATGACCTAAATATGAATCTAGATATCATATATCTATAGATTTTTAAAAGTAAGGTTTCTATGCAGATTTGCATGTATCATAAGATACATTTATTTCTTTTAATAGACAAAATGTAGTTTGGGACTTAAACTGTTATCATTGCATGAAGAGGACACACTGGGTCTAATGCAAGAACCAGTTTTGCAAGCAGAATAATTCAAAATTGTTCATACAAATGAGAACTTCCACCATCAGTTTTTTTCATATTTGGATTTTGTCTTAGAACAAAGTTTGAGTCGTACAAATCATGTACAGTCCAGCTATTATATATCTCTACTGCAGTTTACTGTAGAGATATTCAAGATTGTAGCAAGTCACAGTTTCCAAAGAAACAGTCCGTTTTGGACAGAGGTCCTTCATCAGCTGCGCAAGCAAAGTGCTTGAAAGAACGTCTGTCCAATACATTCTGTTTCTATAAAAACTCATGTTCTTCAACACAATTTGGAATATTTCTACATCTCTTAGTACAGTACACTGCGGTTACTCAGCTTGAATCTTCTTTGGAGATGGGGAGAGGGTTCTTTGTACAGCTGCTGACGGACCTTTGTCCAAAACGTTGTTTCTCTGGGCCTTGTGTACTTTAAGTGTTAAATATAACTCTCTTTTATAGAGATGTTTATATATTACACTACATGTATGCACTACACTATGGAGATTTCAGACAGAGATCCTTCATCATTTGTGCAAGCAAAGTGCCTAGAAGGAGGAACAAGATTATACACACACACACACACACACACACACACACACACAGCCCCCCACCCTGCCCCAAACACACTTGATCATTAATTATATCATCCCATTCAGGGTTTGTAGTTGAGTTTCATTTGCTAATGGTATTTAACTCTCAAATATGCTATGCTTTACAGTTATGAGCATTTGATCAAATTGTCACAGTTGTACAACTATATGAAAAGCGTAGAGTGTAAAGGATTTTACAGCTCTAACACTTCTGCTAGGTGTAACCACCAGAACAGCTGCTCATCAGTCCTACACCGTATATCCAGAACTTTCCCCAAAGCCTTTTTCTCAAAGTCCATGCAAACATCATGCTCATCATACCTTGCATGTGCAGTAAAAACAAATGACACGATTCCTGATTGGTTATGTAGCCAAACTGTTTTGTGTTTTTATCTACTGATTACGGATGCCAGGACAGACTGAGTCAGGATGTAAATACAAGATTACCTGAAATTGCTTAAGAAATTGCTTAAGAGAGTTTACGGTAAAAACATGAGAATGTTCTTGCATGAGGCCCATTGGGGAGTTGCAGCAGAGCACAGGGGCCATTGCAACTCATACCAGTACTGAGACAAAAACATAGATGTTGTAGGTGTCTGGACACAGAGACAGCACTGTCTCCTTCTTGAATACGTATTCAAATCCACTGATCAGAATATTGCCAGTTAATATTAAACCAGTTCAGATATGGTGCAAACACGTTAGCTCACCTGAACAGGAGTGCCAAGTTCAGATGGTAGTGGGGAAGTTGTGTGTTATTTATATTATTTATTTTTCCTTTTCGCCCTCATTGTATACAGAGCATCAGATTGTAGATAATGAGAGAACTCTAAAAATAGGAGGGGGAAGTTTGTTCAGATGGGTAAAGAGATACAAAACTTATAAATTATGCCTTTTATACTTGACCTTTTGGATATTTGAAAGGGAGAATGTTTTAAAAAAATATTTAAATAAAATATGCTTTCAAAGTCAAATACACACTCAAGTTCACCATTGATATGGAGTATGTATATGATTTATTTTTTTGTTTTTTGAAGCACAGTAAAGGCCTGTGTTACATAATGACAATAAATAAAATAATTTGTGGAACAGACAGACAGAACAGCAGGTGCAGACCTGAGCTGTTTCTGTGCTTCAAACACCATGAGCTGAAACTTCACATGTAGAAGTAAACATGTGTAAACGGCAAATTCAGAATAAACATGGGAATCAGTATGAAATGTGTGTGGAATCCCCATTGTGTGCTCGGAAGTGTCCAAATATGTCCAGAACGTACAGCCAAGGTGCAGTCCAGAATGACTCTAGTTTCAGTTATTCCATTATGAAATAATTCTTTATATTCATATTTAAATGTGTCTTGTTATCTTGTTATTTAGGAGAAAGAACCTTTAAATACTTTAGAAATAATAGAGTATACATACAAAATAAAATAATGGGTTTTGGGTTTTTTTAAAGAGTGATATTTGAGTTTGAAAAAGGAGCTATATAAATGCAACTAATAATAAATAAATAAAAGTGCTTCAGAAGTATTTTGCTACAGGAAAAGCTGTTTACATAACACAAGAGCAGACACTAGCTGGAGACTACAGAGCTCACGTTGTAGATATAGTTCCAGACAGCAGGCTGTTGGTTCTGTTGCAAACTCTTGAACACCAGCACAGCCAGGGGTGGTGGGAGTGGTGTTCTCCGATTTTGTACATTACACTCTCTCGCTGTCCTAGTAGAGGGTCGCGAGGGACAGAAGCCGTTACCAGTTTCTAAGCGATCACCAGGTCGGTAGCAGTACACCTACACTGACGTCACTCATCCCGAAATGACGGTGCTGCTGTATGGATGCAGTAAAGTGAGGAGGAGCAGAGCCCAGCTCAGAGGGCTCAGTGATGGGGAGAGCGCGCCTCCCCTCTCCTGGAGCAGGTTCATGTCTCTGGAAATCTTTGGTGGCTTGAGCACAGAACGACAGTAGTGGTCGGCCTCCGCAAAGGGGATGTCGACCTCACTGGGAGTGACGCTGGACATCTCATCACGTATCTACACAGCAGGAAGACAAGAGACAAAAGGTAGGAAGAGAAGGATTACCATCCATGCAAGTGTTCCCACATCATGGGGACCAAGGATGAATGAGTCTTATAGGGTGTTCTGATCTTATGTAACCAGTGACTATTACCCATTTAGCAGAGGGATGTATCTTGTTTGATGTATCTTAACGCAACAAGGAGGAGTGTTTTTGGAAGGTGTTTTCAGCAGGGAGTTTCTCACCTTCTCCACACTGTCGAACACCCTGAGAAAGTTGAGCCTGAGCACGCGTGCCAGCTCTTCCACGGTCCAGTTCCGCCTCAGCAGCTCACATATCAGAGCAGGGTACTTCGACACGTCCTCCAGACCCGGAGGAAAGCTAAAAGCACGCCACATGTTCAGGGCTATTCTCTTCCCAACCATATGCAATTTAGAACAAACATACTCCATTTACAGGAACCCAGAACTGAGTGGATCATTGTGCGGGAATTCAGGCCAAAAGCACTCGTGGATCAGGGAAACGCTGCCTTACCCAGTGGCCCCGTCGTAGTCTCCTCCGATGCCAATACTCTCTGCTCCTACCACGCGCCTTAGATAGTCAAAGTGATCTGGAAGAGTTGATAAGAGTTCCTGAGTGGTTGCTTGACTCACTGTATGCTGAAGGCTTGGTGGTTTGCTTTATTGCTTGCTGGACTGAATGACTGCTTGTTCTAAATGTTCTGCAGAAAAGTTGCGTCACTCACCGGCTACTAAAGAGATGCTTGCTTCTTGTTTGCAGGCTATGAAAGCACTGTGGAAGTTCACCATGATGAGGCCTCCATTTTCCTTCTGGCATACAAACGAAGGGATTACAACAACTCGGAATATGGCACTAAAACAAGGAGCTGGTCACCTGGTTCCTAAGAACTAGCGATACACCAGCTTGTAAGGTATGCAGGTGGCGGAGAAATGTGTAACCTGGAGGAAGCACAGATTACAAAAGAGAAGTCTAAACTAAACTAAAATGTACTGTAATGAAAGTGAAAGGCAAAGAGCAGGTTTATTGCAGATTTCTACAACTTTCCAAGTGACATACAGAATTCCTGATATAAACACACGGGTCGTGCCCGTAGCGTTTAGTGCATCGGCATAACGTCACCAGCATCTGGAGCAGGTTGTCTGGAACGTTGCGGCTGTGGTTGCAGACGGTGTAGGAGGAGGAGTGGCTGAAGATGACAGGGGCTCTGGAACGCTGCAGTACCGCGTGTGCCGTGGCCCATGACGTGTGGGACAGGTCGATCAGCATCCCCAGTCTGTTCATCTCGTCAACCACCGCCTGGGTTGAGTCAGGCACACGCGCAAGCATGTGCACATGCACAAGCACACGGAGACGCACACGTGCAGACACACGCAGAGAAGTGCATGTGTGCAAGCACGTACACACACACACACACACACACACAAACGTGCAAGCATGTGGACATGCACGCACAAACACATGTAAGCATGCAGACACAAGCACACACACACACACACACACACACACACACACACAGACACACACGCACATGCACACACTGTTGTGTAAAAAAAGGCAGAGGCACAGGCAGAAGGATGATGGTTCTACTAGACAGTTCTTAGCAACTCTTAAGAATATATCCAGTAAATATGAGCAAACTGTCCCCCCCCACACACACACACTCAGATACATATGCACTCTCCCTTTCTTCTTCTTTTATTTCTATATATAGAAAGTAGATTTTTGTGCCAAACTACTCCAACGTAACCATTTTCTGTTTGCGACCGGAGTTGGAAGAGTCAGTTTCCTCCAGCATAGAGGAAGCGCAATGAACACACATACAATTTCTTTTTCGTGTCTGGTGGATGACTAGTTGGTCAAGGAGCAGCCACCTCATCAACGCATGCGTTAGCACACTCAAACTGAGGCTTTTCAACTGATGATGAGGATTCTTCATTTGCTTCCGTTTACAGTCAAAGGTAGAGATGGAAATGCCGTTACCTTACCGAAGTCTGTTAGGCTGTTGTTCTGTCTCTTAGAGTAGAAGTTAGGGTAATATCCCGACGACGTCTCCGCCCTTCATGATGATTATGGAGAAAAAACAAAACAAAAACAGAGAACATTACAAATGTTGACAGACATATACGCAACTCAGCCGCTTTACTTCATTAACTACAACTTTGGTAGAAACATCTCGCAGGCGTAATCATGTCAATGATGAGAATGGCTTGTCACCCAACCCAGCCAGCCTGGCCAGCTTACAGGGTGGAGGACAAACTGTACATGCCAACTACAGACTGTAATTGTACACTTATAAATGCACCTGCATAACAGTAAAGTAAAATCCAAGACAGTTGCAATACTGTAGCTCCTGCATATCTAACAGAGTACTGTGCCAAAACCTTAGGCATCCAAAAATGATACATTATGCATCGAAACAGTTTATTTTCATGTAAAACACATTAGACACTGCTAATGAAAGATTAATACGAAAAAATAGTATAATAAGTAAGAAGACTTTTGCTGTTTTTCAGTGGAAAGTACAGATCTTTTCTCTTCTTTGTTTCTTGCTGACCCTCCTCTAGTGCCCTTCTGACTGCTGGAATTCATGTTTCAGCATAAAGGACTTAATAAAACAAACCTCAAAACAAAACTAAGATCTACATCTGGGAACAGAATGGGCAGAACATCAACTCCTCACCCCCCCCCCCCCCCCCCACACACACACACACAGTAAACACAGCTGTGCAGGACATCTTGGATGGAGATAAAGAGTCAAAAGAATTAGCCAAAGATCTAATTTACTATGAGGTCCTCCTCCCCCTGTAGCTACTAAACACTAGCAGCCTGCACATCCATTTATTGGGGTGTCCAAGTCTTGTGCACTGTACCATATAGAATCTCTAAAACTATATTTAAAACACTGTGTGCATGTGTCCATAATTGCGTGTGAATGGGTTGGTGAGTGTATTCACCAAGGTGTGTTGCAGTTATGGGTGAGAGTCACCGATCGCACTCCGAGTTGGTAAAACATCCGCAAAACTGGTATACTGCTGTCAATGGAATGGCCACCTTCAACACTGATGAGACAGGCCATTTTCTTCGTTTTCCTTAGGTCTACACACAGAGACGCACAAAATTAACCCAAGGTATCCATTGAGAATCGCCCACATTCCCCTCAACAATGAAGCCATCTTCATGCAAGTGGATATAACCGAGGTAAACAGGTTATTTTGGTCTCCAGAGATGAGGAGAATTCTAATTGTCAGTAATGAGTGAACTCTTACACCTGTCTGCCTTTGGGATTTCATAACATGTAGCTTCCTGCATGTAACTGTTCCCCATAAAGACCAGCGGCAGCTCTACAGCTTACGCACAATACACTGTAATTATGCTAACAAACATTATGTTTACGTCTGCTTTTGGGAGATGCCATTGTTCAGATGTCCGTGGTCTCATTCCAATACAAGTGACAAACATGTCAGTGTTAAAAATACTATCAGGCTAAATCCCTGGAAGGAAGAAAATAAGTAAAATGAGGATTTGTATGTAGTTTTTTTGTTAACTGTACAGTATGTATATTGGGAATAAACTGTGACTTGCCACATCTGTTCTTTGTGCTGTAATTACTAGCACCATCACATACAATATCTATTCAAAAACACTTAAAATCAGCACACTGTGTTTTCTAAATCACACACACACGAAAACATTCCACGTTTGGTCTCATACCCTCAGCCGTGGTGACCAGCTCCAGCTCCGGGTATTCAGTACACATGCGGCGTATCACATCGATCTGTTCCAGGGTCAGTCGGACTGCATCCTTGTCCTGAGTCGTACACATCACATATGCCGCAAACATCTGCCCCAGGAACAGTTATTGCATGTGTTAACTTCAGTGATCTAAGCACAAGCATGCATACAGGATCAGGCTAAAGGCTTCTGGCTTCACCTTCTACTGTTTCACACATGCTTATTCCACTCTCCTTATCTGAATAAAAACCTGTAAAATATGGACTTAGTGTCTTGATTTGCCCATAACATTTGAGTTTAGTGGATAAAATAAATGAGCCCAATAAGACTCTCTCTTTACCTTACTAAGAAGAAAGTCACAATGATTTGCCTTTGACTTCTCTAAACTCCTATGGTGATCACATGAGAAGGAATAACATACCAGCAAATCAGCATCATAATTAAATGTGTGGCAATATACAAAGGGCACATCTGCATTCATGTAGGAAAAAGGCTTCATGACATCATTTTCCTGTGAATTTCTCCCTATAAATATGTTGAATTTAAGACCATTTCCCATGATCCAGGAACAACCCTTGATACAACTAGACCTAGATCCATGTCTGCATCTCCAATCAGTGGTCATATGCACATGTAAACATGAAAGTGGAAACAGCTGCCAAAGTTGAAGTAGTAATTTAGGCAAAGCTGTGTTGCGTTAGATTTAGGTTCTGGGACCCAATCTTGGACCCAATTCCTCATTGGCAAACATGCAAAGTGTGTCCCTACCCAACTTCTGTGATGGATAACATTTCGGGAAGACTTCTGGTAAACGATGCGCTTGTAGGCGGTAGGACCAAATCTAGCACGCTACAGGCTCTGTTTTCTGGACTGCGAGGTGATTTAGCAATTTAAAACGCGTCCAGTCCCTCATCTCACGGCTGGCCTACTACAACATACACACGAAAAACACTTTTGTGCATTTGCTCTCTGACAGGGTTCTCTCTCAATGGTACGTTTGGACTCTTTATATTAATCTCCATATTATTCCAAAAAGACAAAGCACACAGCCTATAGCGTGGATCCACGGAGGCGCGGGTGTGTATTCTCCTGCCCGGTGTGTCGGTTGTCGTCAACGTCCAGACGGTACCTGCCCTCCGATGTGAGCAGCTTTGAGTCGGGTAATATCCGTGCTGGTTCTGGTGTTGTTGTACAGATCCAGTCGGCTCAGTTTGTTACTGTGGAACATCCTGAGACGCAGCGCAAGGTCATTGTGTCTGCGGGAAGAGAAAAACGGAGAGGATAAAAGGTTATCCAGGTACCTAAACCGGAGTTAAGGGGGGTTATCATTACCCATCTATCAGTCGGTGTTTTGACATCAGTTCCAGCGCTGAGCTGTAAAAACTGCAATGTGACTGCACTTCTTTGAGCACGAGAAGTAAAACGGAGCCCAGCCATAGCTTCCACGTGCCCGGACCCTTCAGCATGCTCCGGTGCGGCTGCTCACAGATCTGTCATAAAGAAAAACACCCAGCCCACGTTATTAACACGACACACCTTAAAGACGCACCGGTGACCGGTAATTCGCTATTCAGCGGCCCCGCGGGGACGGAGGCTTTACAGTTGCAGTCTACTGTAACTACTACTACACCGTACCAGCACTCTGTACCGAACTTCCTAATCTCATTTAGGATATTATATTAAAAAAAAAAAAGTTAATAAATCGCAAAAAGCTCGGATAGGTTTAAAACTCATGGTAACCTACAGAATGCGCCTAACAAATATAAAATGTATCTACAAAGCTTCAAATTTGGTTTCGTGTAATTAAATATTTGTTGCGAATATAGTATTTATAATCCACTCTATAAATAATCAGTGATTATTCAAGTACAACGGAGGAGGCAGAAGTGTCCACTTCTTTAAAGAAAAATGGGTCAAATAAGAGTTGTTTTACTTACCGCGTTTACAAAAGGAGACGGCTTGCTGCTTCTGAACTTCTGACAACTGAATCCACCCAGAGGAATGATTCCTAAATATCCGGTTACTTATTGCCTTCATTTTCGAGGCATCACAACTCGCTTAATAGGAGTGCTACCCTCTGGTGTATAGAGATGGATATAGCAGCAGAAATAACGAATCACCTCTTTACTCGTAGAAAAGAACTGTTTTACTGTTGGATTAAACATTTAACACAGATTTCAAATTTACATAGTATGTCAAATGGAAATACAACACCTGTTGTCTGAAGAGGCTAGATGATGACATTACCGAAGTTCAACCGTGAACAGGTTTATTTTGGTCAGCACGCGCGATTCACCCCGACGAATCGAATGATGACGGAATCAACTGAGATTAATGTGTTCTTGTATTTTTTGACCATTTGTTACATAAACCATTTAAATTTCTTTACCTTATAACATTTCAAAAATTCATCACAAAACGTAATGGCCACTAAACTAAACCTGTAGTACGCTATTAACTATACTAGTTTTTGCTGGAACTAAGGAGCCGAGCCCAACTTATGAAAAACAACCACACACCATAACCACCCCTCACCAAACTTTATACTTGGCACAGTGCAATCAGACAAGCACCGTTCTACTGGCAACCAACAAATCCAGACTTGTCTATCAGATTACCAGACGGAGATGCGTGATTTGTCACGCCAGAGAACACGTCTCCACTTCTCAAGAGTCCAGTGGCGGTGTGCTTTACACCACTGCATCCAACGCTTTGCATTGCTTGGTGATGTAAGGCCTGGATGCAGCTGGTCAGCTATGAAGACCCATTCCATAATGTTCTAGGCACTGTCCTTGAGCTGCTCCGAAGGCCACATGAAGTTTGGAGGTGTGTAGCGATTGACTCTGCAGAAAGTTGGCGACCTCTGCACCTCAGCATCCGCTGACCCCGCTGTTATTTTATGTGGCCGACCACTTCATGGCTGAGTTGCTGTCATTCCCAATCGCTTCCACTTTGTTATAATACCACGGACAGTTGACTGTGAAATATTTAGTAGTGAGGAAACTTCACGACTGGACTTGTTGCACATATGGCATCCTATCACGATACCATGCTGGAATTCACTGTGCTCCTGAGAGTGACTCATCCTTTCACAAATGTTTGTAGAAGCAGCCATGTCTGGCTACGTACCAATTTATCCCAGAGGTGTTCAGTGGGCTTGAGGTCAGAGCTCTGTGCAGGCCACTGAAGTTCCTCCAAACCCAAACTCATCAGGCCATGTCTTCGTAGACCTCACTTTGTGTACAAGGGCCCAAACTGTTGCCACAAAGTTGAAATGAAGCAAATAATTGTACAAAATGTCTCTAATTCTAGCATTACCATTACGTGTAGTGTTTGTGTGGTGCAAACAGACGAACAGTTTTTCAGTTTGTTTTTGTTTGTGCTTTGAGGGTGTTGCCGTACTGCGTGGCTGGAGCTACTTTACCATCTTGCACCTGTATGTAAACACACTTCAAAGGATTGTGTCAGGACAGTTATGTTGTACATTAATGGCAGCATCAGTGGAGATGGTGAACAGAATACAAAGTAAACATGGCCTTCTTTCTTTTTTGGTTTGGTTTTTATTGATGCAGAAGAGCCTGCAATACAAGGAACTCCCTTTGCATAATTTCAAAACGCACTGCAGTCTTAAAAATTACAAAAGATTTAAAATACAAAATGTACAAGAAATGACAATACAAGGCTCTGTAAACAGCAGCGAAACCTGTATTACACACACACACACACACACAAACTTTAGGAATGACATCCATCATTTCATTTCAAAGTATCAAAAATATACTTAAAATAGTTGTCGAGTTTGTGTTGTCATCTGTATGTAAAATGGGAAAACATTGTTGGGTCTTTGGTGTGAAGGTCAGGACCATGAGCAGGTGTTCGTTAGGGCACTGGTTCTAAATCCCAGTACAGCATTCTGCCCTCTTATTGCAGTTGAATTTAAAAAGCTACTCTTAAATCAAATTCAAACATTTCAACATCAACACATCTGCATGTCAAACACAAGGTAAGGCTTTTTCCTACTGTATAGTTGAAATTAAATAGTGAAAAGTGGCTTGGAAATCAACTGTCACTATAAGTGTTTACATAGACCACAAAACAATGCACATATATATTTATAGTTTATTTTAGCAAGAGCTGAATAACAAAGAAATCTGTTATTTTGATGCCAAATATTGCGCTACTATATTCCTGTCCTTGCATAACCTAAACGTCTCTGAGCAACCCTCTCGCCACAAAAAAAACCAACCAAACAAAAAAAAAAACCATGATTTTTGTTAAATGTTATATACAGCTTATTGGATACTCACCATTAATTGTGCTTACACACACACACACACACACTCACTCTCTCTCAGACACACACACACACACTTAAGACGGTTGCTTGCTCTAGTCCTTTAAAAGGTAGGTATACACAAAAGCACGTACACACACAAACACACACCAATGCAGGATGTCTGACAAGCTATTCTACAGTTAGCTTCTCTATAGCATCTATGTCTAGAGGCATCAAGGTTTTCTTTTTTTTATTTAATTATTTTCAAAGGCAACAGGCAGGTTTTTAGTGCATAGCAGACCTTTTTTTTTTCCTTTTTTCATTTAATTTGTCAACTTAAAACAACCAAATCATCATTAAAACCACTAAAGGCTCAAAGACCCAAAAAGAAGAAGCAAAAACAAAGTGGCTGTACCAGTTTCCTTAAAATAGAAAAATATACACAAATAGTTATTACTTTCAAATCAAAGCAAGTTTTAAGGCAAGAATCCTATACAATTCTTCATAGATTTGTTTCTGTCAAACCCCAGGTACATAGTTATAACTACGTTTCTAACCGAAAGATAGCACCTAATGTGTATTACTGATCATTTCATCGACACCAGACCCCATGCAAATGTGCTCCACAAATCTTTGCCCTCTGAAGCTTCCCTTAGGTAGGGGTGTACTTGGCATATGTTCATATTTAACCTTAAACAACGACTGTACGTGGATTTACAACCAAAGAGAGACCTTCTTTATTTTCTGCAACTTTCAAAGTGTAATTATATTTTCAGGAGTGTTCAACTAAAGATTTACAAAGATTTTTGTGGATCTAAAAATTTGTTTTCATTTCATGCATTTGAATGTCCATTTGGGATGAGAAGGGAAACCTTAAACTCCCTGGTTTTTAGGAAAGTGCGCTGGAGGTTTAGCTTTTGATTGTCAAAATGCCGCCTTTTTCTGGACGCCGAGAAAGAGCTTTCCAATCGTGTCGCTTTGGCCACCTTGTAAAACTGCACATAAAAAAAGTCTACGCGTTCCTGTCCTGGCTCGGCGCACGACTTCATCTGAAAGGCACATGGGGGTGGGGGTGGGTGGGCGTTAATCAGAGAAGGTTAACTGGATCTAACTGGAGTTCTTAGTAGGGACGTGGACTCTAGCGGTGACTTGAGCATACGTTCATGTTCCTAGTCCATCATCTATGTGCATCTCTTCAGAAGTACACACCAACTCTTCGGAAAGCATTTGACTTGGTTTGTACACCTTGCGCTGACACACCATATCGCTTACAGAATATCTAGAACGGCTAACTCTACATGTAAAACACACAGATTTGATTCAGACGTTGTGTCCTCGGCACAAAATTCAACTTCACACCAAAATAATATCTGTGCTAAAAGCATTTTTCAGTCAATCCAAGCTGCTAGGTTTATAAGGCATTTGTTCAACCTGAAGAGGAGAAAGGGTGATCATTCAACAGTTTATCTACAACTCAAAAAGGACACGAAGTGTGTGGAATGTTGCATATTATTAACACATCAGCAGCACTCCCGCTTCTCCTCCAGAGGGCGCCACTGAAACCACTCTTATTTAAAGAAGCGTCTAGGCTGGTGCATCACTTGCTCTCGAATCCCATTTCGTTTTGTTTGGCTCGACCCCAGAACAGTGCCCACACGCGTCTGCCACTCTGACCTGTCCAGCTGAGGGTCTGTATCGCACACACTTACTCAAGGTTCAAGCACTGCACTGCTTGGTCTTGCCCTAAGATGGCTGAGATCCAAAACATCTTCACCATTTGAAGAAAACAGCCTGAGAACAACTCCTAGAACAGCAAGTCGAGAGAGCAAGAATCTTTTACTTATTCAATGTACGCAAATCGGAGCAGTACAATAACACCCACAAAGCGATATTATCCTGTGGCTTTGTTTGTAGTCGTGTGAAATCTCTTTTCTCTCTCTCTTTCTCTCTGTCTCTCTTCCTCAAAGTCTTCTTCCAACCCCGTCACAAGTGGCTGACCGTTTTCTGCGTGATGCCTTCTGGGTCCTGGTGTGGAGTGGGGGCTTGGCTGGATGTCTGCAGGCCTACGGTCCGGTCCGGTCTGGCAGGACGTGCGGATGGAAGCTCCCCAGGTCTCCAGCAGTGCTCCACTGCCTGTATGAGAAGCAGCAGACGTCGGACTAGGACTGACCATGTGCGCTTGAAGGCCCACGAGCCCCCGGGGCCTGTGACATATCTCTGCCGATGATCTCATTCACTGTGAAAGGCACAGAAGGGAAGGTGAGAGTTTAGACACAACTGCATCCCACAGCTGGAGAGACAACCAGCGCAAGGCTTCCCCTGGGCTTCTCTCTGGTTGGAGACAAAAAGTGGTCAGAATCTAATGCCTTGGTGCCACCAGAGGGCAGTGTTGAGCCACGCTGAACTTCAGTCATTTGTTCTAGTACTGTAGAGTAATACCACAGCTCTTAAGAGCCAATGGAAAGACAACAGTGAGAGAGAGAGAGAGAGAGAGAGAGAGAGGAAGAAAAGAAAAACCTAAACAAACCAAAGCCTTTGGCATGTGACGCACATACAGCAAAAAAAGCCAAGCTGAACTATTCCATTCAGTGGTTACAGCAGTATATCTGTGAGTGGTCTGAGGCAGGGTGTACACGTGTGCGTGTGTCTGCATGAGACAGCAAGCGAGAAGGCATCACACTCCGGTTTTAGATTACAGTTGCCACATTAGCTTTGGCCACAGCACCTTCCTCTTCTTTGAAAACCATCCTTCCTCTCTTCTAACAGCCCAGTTCAAACCCAACACATCCCCATCAATTCATCATACGTTTTATGGGCCTTGAATGCCACTGCTGTTGCCTTGGCTTTGCGCTGCAGTAGACCTACATTAAAAAAAATAAAAAATTTAAAATTCACTGTTAGAACATATGTTCCTTATCCTATGAAGCACTCGAGCACATGGAGTAATTACTCTAGCAGACTGGAAGACAGATATTAAATAAATAAGTCAGTGTGGAGCCCAATATGGGGTCAATTTTTTGGCAGAAATATTTACTGGACCCTTGACTATCGCTGCGAAACTGAAGCCGCTTTTCTACAAACATCCTATTGGCTGTGGCCGTCGTCTCCACATGCGCTGCTGGCCAAGCTAACGTGGTCACGCGTCTCTCTGGCATGTGGACACAGTGGCCATCTCAGCTGGGGTCTCCGCAAAACTGCAGCCGCACAGTCAAGAAACACTGCTCTTGCATTTACTATATACAGAATACAGACAGAGAGGAGAGGAGGAATCAATCTGTGGTAATGGTGGGGGGTAAAGACAAGAAAAGAAAGCAAAAGAGAGAAGTGATGCTGTTTTGGGGAGAAACTACCTCGATAAAGAGGTGGCAAGTTAAGAATCGCTACCAAGGTTGACTTCCACGATGACCAGGGCCAAAACAAGGTCTACTCAAGACAACAATAACCCCTGCAGTTTTGAGGACAAATTGTATTTCTGAAGTCTACTAGACACACCCACACCCACTGCCTGTACCTGAACAAAACCTGCATTCCACACACACACGCACGTGCCATTTGAACGTCCTGCATTCTCGCCACTCTAAACTACAGCATTACGGAGAGGACTTCGCCTCACAGATGCCTTGACACGTTTCTCTGTTGAGCTGCAGCAGTTGCACTCCTGGTGCACGACTCACCCGCAAGGCCCTAAACCCTACAGAGTAGGGTTTACTTGTTTAAAATGACGCAATAAGAGAAAAGAAGGGACCATAAAGGAAGGTACAGTCCATGACTCATCAGAATTTCAGCGGTGTCAGTCTGTTAACAATAACTATTCTGCCAAAAGATTATTCACAGCTTACTTTCCCTTGTGTGATCCTCATCATCCCATGATGCTGTGCATTAGAAGAGAGTATGTGAATGAAAGTCATTTGTGGACTAATTTATTGCTGATGTGTTGTATAATGTTATTCTGTGAAGTTTCTTTTGTGGTACCTGCATACAGTCCCTGTGTACTAAGATACTGACTTTGAGCTAGAAGTGTCCTGCTTAACCACGTTAAATGCTGTTCATGTTGTGCTAACTCTCCTGTTAGTCCAGGGTTGTTACGCATTTACAGAAACTCTTTATGCAGTTTTGAGATTGCCATGGTTTCATATGTTGGTTTAGTGGCATCAGATCTTTGTGGTATCAGTCTGTGCACACTTATCAGTTTTTTTGTGGCCTGGTATTAATGGTAACAATGCAATATGTTTTGTTTACTTTTGTGTCCGTGCGTGTGTGTGTGTGTATGTGTGTGTGTGTGTGTGTGTGTTTCTTAAAGTGTTCAGCGAGATTGTTCAAATGCCCAGCTGCTAGCTTCCATCGTGCAGTTGGCGTAGGCGTGCTTCTCTTCCTCTGGTATCTGCGCTCTTCACACGTACAGGCCTACCGAGGGCCGTTACCTTCGCTTCTGCTGTGTGCACAAACCCGCTCGGCAAGATGTGTACACGTACGTACACACACACACACACACACACACACACACACACCTCAATACCAGAGCAAAGCCAGCTCAGCACTTTCGGAGCAGCAGGAGGAGCGAGAGGGAGCAGCAGGAGACCAAAGACAAGCAGGATCTCAGAACTACAGAGAGCTGAAGAAAAGAGAAGCAGCATGTTGCGTTCACGTGCACCTGTGTGTAAAACTCACAGGCAGAATACAGAATGCAACATCCACCAGGACACTGCACTTCTCTGCACTTTAATTACACTGCTGTTTCAAAGGAACCTGGATGTGGGCCATTGGTCACGACTGTTGGGCTGCAATTACGATTATATGCATCATCACATGGTGCTAATAATGCAGTTAAAACAACGATTAAAAAAGCTGTGTCATTTGTTTTTAAATCTTTGTGCATGTATTTGAATATTTTGCATTACAAATACTGTATTTTCAGAACAGTATATGTATGGACAAAGTTTTAATTCAGTACATCAGAATAAAATTGTTATGTATTAAATAATGCACATCCAAACTGCACAGGTGTTCTTTAAGTGTTTAATTAGAGCCTATGGTATTGTGCTGCTGTTTCTAAGTTCTACAGATGGAACTTGGTTATATGTGGAAATGTGGAGGAAATATGGCTCAGTCTTTTTGACAACAATGCAACAAACATGACTTTCCACATAAACATGAAAACACATTTGTGTTTTCTCAGTTTTTCCATTCATCTAAATACATGCACACATGCGCGTGCACACAAACACACAATTTGATAAGTCAGACCAGCCACCCCATCATTTATTTTACTGTACTCACTTGTAAGTAGTCACCAGCAAGCACAAATCCCTTCACCATATCCTACACCATGAGGGTTTGATTTATTCCATTTAATTATTTATTTATAAATGTTTAGCCAGTTTTAATAGTGCTTAGTCCATACAGACTTGTGAGATCATTCAAAACATTTCACCTTCACTTCAGCACCCAACATTTCTGGAATTAATTAATTGCGTACATCACAACATAAATCACAATATAGTATATGGCATAGAAAAGCTGTGTTAAAGCTGTCTTAATGCTTCAGAAACGTACCGTAAAGCCTCGGAAACTCCCCATGTAAAAACACTATTCTTGCATCATTCTATTTACATTTTTTTTTTTAATGTAAAAATAAATCTATGAATGTTTTAGAGTTCGTTGCCACAGATGATTAGATGTCTGATTTATAAAAGATTATATGTGTGGCTTTAAAAAACCAACCAATCAAAAATAATAAACCTTCATTTTCCACCTCAAGTGTGTCACCAAGCGGACGTTTGTCAGGTGCTCTAACTAGTGTGTTTCTAGAATGCCAAAAGCAGTTTAGTAGTTGGCAGAACATTATTGTGGAAATTCTGCTAAAATACGCTGTAGACGTGCAGGTCGTCTAAGGTCCGAATGACTGCGCTCGATACGGGAAGACGTGACTCTTCTACCATGTTGAAAGATTTCAGAAAGCATTTCAGCATTCTTCTTTCCCCACATGAGAGAGCATGATTCATCTAGAATACAGAGGGCACTCTCAGAAAAAGGGGATCCTCTGTAGAGGAGAATGGGGACACCCCCATTTTGCATATAAACAGTAATACCGAACACACCGTACAAACGTGCGTCTCCCTGTTTTTAATTTCTACCGAGTGATTAGTTAATGATCCAGCTAGTCTTAATTCTAATCAGCACCAATGAAGACACAGCAACACTGAGTGACAATTCAAGTGACCAATCAGATGGCTACTTTACTGCTGTACATTGCCCACGCCTGTCTGGTTAAGTTACTTTAACGGCTTTTATCCAAAGCGACTTACAATTATGACTGAGTACAACTCAAGTAATTGAGGGTTAAGGGTCTTGCTCAGGGGCCCAACAGTGGCAACTTGGCAGTGGTGGGGCTTGAATCAGCAACCTTCTGATTACAAGTCAAGTACCTTAACCACTGAGCTGCCCTAGTTACAGAAAGGGAACATACAATTTAATATTGTATGTCCAATACTGAGGAAAAAGAAACAATGAGGTTCTATCAAGAAGTCAGTACTCTGTACTTCTACCTACTGCAACAAATTAACAAAATATTTTTAAAAATATGTACTAAATGAATGAAAGGCTTAATGTACAGGAAAACATTACTGTCATTATCAAGTTATTTTTCTGTGCATGAAGAAGCCATGTGGAAAAATGTGCCAGCCAAGGCTGACTTCACTGGAGGGTTAAAGAGGACGTTTCCACTGAGAGTGGCTCAGGACGAGTGCAGCTCACACTAGGGGCCAGCAAACACAAACACTCACACACACACACACACAAAATCCTAAGGAAAGAGACGGTCACATTATGTGAGAACTACAAAGCTAGGAATGTGGTGACCTTTGTGCCAGTGGAATTAAGGCCAGTATTGCACGCGAGAGTGAACAATGTCTGTCTTTTCTTACTTTTTTGGGAAATAATTTTACACCATTGAGCCTCAGAGACACAGGGATGATGACATTGGCAAGCAGCGAGACAGACAACCTTAAAATTGGGTCTCTCGTGGGTGCAGGACGACTTTAAAAGCCGTGTGTTAGCGCTTTAGTTTGGTAGGTGATTCAACCGAAGTGGATTCCCCATCTGAAGGTCTGGAAAGTGATTCAGTGTTTGTCTCACTTTGTACGGCCTACATATCTGCTCATTGGTGAGCTGTGTCCATCAGGGGCTTTGCAACTAAATCAGACAAACATCTTGAGCCAGAAATGGACCCAAAACACTCCATGTTTGAGTGATCCATAGCGCTCAACTAGTCAAAACAATAACGCAAGGAAAGCTGCATTTATATGCAATATAGTCACTCAATTACTCAGTAAAGAATCTGTGAATAATGAGAAACTAATTTCGATTCCAGAGCATACCGGTTAGTAGTTTATTAAGCCGTGCCACATTGTTCAGTGCAACAGAACTCGCAAACAACGACTGTTTTCACACGATCTTGGTGTTCAGGTCTGCAAGCGTGGAAAGGGTCCATAATTAAACTGCGCAAATGAACATGTCACTCTGAGTTCACTGGTCAGAGCATCTGGGCAGTGGAGCGTCCAGACAAATCACACGATGCTGCAATCACAATTTACCAGCTTCGTTAATTTACAGATGATTCTATGCTTTTACGTATACTTCCACAGATTTAAACAAACCCATAACCTTCCTTTTGTCCTTCATAAAGACAATGCAAACAAATCTAATTCACATCAACACCGAAGGCCAGGAAAAACCCAGCTAGGAAAAAAGTAAAGGCCACAATTTTTACACCAACTTTAAACTCTTCTGCTTGAGTCGCGGAACACATAATGAGATCGCAACACCTGACCTTAAAGAGCCAACACAGGGCTCAGTCAGGAAGGGTGAACAGGTGGACCCCAGCGTGCGGCTATTCTGGTCCATCTGACCGTGTGAGAGGGTCAGAGGTCAGCTGCGCTGACATTCAGCCTAGCTGGTTATAAACATTTTAAACAAACACTCGGAACCCACCCAGAGCTCAATTCCAGAATTCACAAATTAGCAGAAATATCAGCAAAGTATCAACACTGGTTGCCTGCATTGTGTTATTATATAATACATCTAAAAGCAAATAAAAAACCAAACACTGAAAAGCCTTATTGTGCACTTTGCTTCTTGGTGAAACACTATTATTATTATCATCATCATCAACAATGATGATGATGATGATAATAACAATAATAATAATAATATCATCATTAATATCATTATTAAATGTTTTTATTATTAATTAATACTAATTTTTCCATAATGAGTAACTATGAACACTACATGAATTTCTGCTACAAATACTGTTGGATTTTTAAGAATGAACTATTTTAATTAGATGCCCTTATCTAATGTGTATTGCATTTTGCCATTTTTGCCTTATTATGGTATGAACGCTGCAACCTTGCCAACCGTGCATTCACCTTGGAGATGGACCAGCGTTGAAGGTCTTCAGCCACATACTACTGTTGCAGCGACGTTAAGCCCCACTGATCACTGATCAGGATACCGTGTACAGCTGGTGTTCATTAAAGCATCTGAAAGTGATGGGTGTGGACTTTTGTGTGACTTGTTACAGGACATATTTGTAAAATATGGCTGAATTCTAGCCAATGTTCTGTAGTAGCTATGATGCAGTTCTTTGTCTGGGTTGTCTATACTGTTGAGCTTCTTCTGATAACAAGTAATATGCAATGTATTATCTGGCCTGATGTCCATGCAGTAATTGAACTCTACGAGTGTGTATGTGTACGTGAGTGTGTGAGAGTGCATACAGTAGTAATATATAACCAAAAGACAGAAGGCTTTGGCTATTATTATCCCAGATCAGCTCACGCTGAGGAAGCACCTGCACTCAAACTGAACAGCAAATAAATCAGCATCCCCACACACACCCTCACCATCCTCTCTCCTGCCCTCTGTAACACATCTATGAATAAGTTTATTGTTTATCTCTCAGACACCCAGATATCTGCTTTCTTTCAGAGAGACATGGGAAAAGTGGTTAATTAAACACATAGACCAGCATGGTCTGTGTGGGTGGTGCTGGAGAGAGACAGACTGACATTTGGATGACAGAAAGAAAGAAAAAGAAAAGAAAACAGCAGAAAGGAGAAGAAAAGAGGAGAGGAGAGGGGAGGAGAGGAGAGGACATAGCATACGCTGCTCCTTCTGTTCAATGCCTCATCCAACACCATCAGAGGAAATATGGCACTCACACTTATGCCTTATGCCCATTACACACACACACACACACACACACACACAATCACACACAATCACACACAATCACACACAATCACACACACACAATCACAATGAGATGAATACACAAAGGGAAAAGATGAATTACAAGTGAAGTAACCTTTGTATGATAATTGCAAACATGGTAATTTGGTAAGGTGACATGAATTTCCTTAAACAGATTTGAGGAGCATGGGAACTGTGTGTGTTTAGCTACTTTTGTTCCATTTGTCTGAACATTGGTCTCCATCTCCACCTCTCTAACATCACCTGAGCCATCTGCCATCTTACACACACGCACACACACACACACACACACACACACACACACACACACACACACACACACACACACACAGTCCAACTGAGACACACACAGAGGCAGACATGCGCAAATACACATACATACATGGAAGCACATGAACATGCTCCCAGACACTCAAAATGCACACACAGACACACACACAGACACACACCCAATCTTACTGTACAGGAGGTGACTCGGAGCCAAAACTGCCCCCCGGCAGCTTGTACTGGCTTGGGCTGGCACAGGCCAGTGCCACTTCGCAGCAGGGACCAGATTATCACCACATGTTTCCTCAGCACAGCACACTTACCACTTACATCTGTGCTACACTCCTAGCCTGCACAAAACCAAGAAAATGTCAACTTTCCAAAAACAAACCAAAACCATCACGTCCTGCTCTGGCTGTACAGCTCACTGGGTTTTAGTAAACGCTTGTTGGTTTGTTTGTTTTTTTCATATTAACCTAATACATGATGGATAAAGTGATCCGATTAAACTGTAAGACAGCTAATGCAGTAGTAAACAAGTTATATTTTAAGATATACCTCATTTACCATTGATGTCATTTACAAAGTTATATACAACATCAAAACGAAGACATTCTAGTGAATGGTGATTCATAAAACAGAAGCAAAAATCAGGTTTAGTTTAATTTAAGCAGGGGGAAAAGCTGATTAAGAACACGACCAGGAGCCTGACTGACTGACACCAGCCTACTAGTGAAACTCAGAAATGTATCAGCACTTGCCTTTCAGCAACCGTAAAAACAGTGATTCATGAAAAAGAGGAAGGGCAGACAGAGAGAGAGAGAGAGAGAGAGACACACACACACACACACACACACCAGAGCGAGCCTGATGGTGTGAATTCATCTCTCTGATTGAAGCCATAGTCTATTTTCAGACCAGTTCTGACCTGCTTTCAATGTCACAGATGTCACCCATCACAAAGCAGTAGAAACAGCAGCACAAAGAAAGACATCTACACACTACTATTAATAACCCACACTCTGTGTGTGTGTGTGTGTGTGTGTGTGTGTGTGTGTGGGCATGTATTTTGGGGTGGGGTTTAAAGGCCACGGAGTGCCTCCAGAAACATCTTAAAATCAGAATGCACTTCCGTCTCTGCCACATTTTGTGTGTTCATTATAGAGCCGGTGCCACACCAGTGGACGCTGGATGCAAATCTAATGCACTTGAACACTTTTCACTTTCCATTCACATGTTTGTGAAGAAAGCCTTTCCACACAAGCAAACACATTTGGAAGTTGCAGGAGGGAGCAGCCTTGATCAGCAAACAAACAAAAACACATGCACACACACACACACACTCCCAGTAAGAGGTAAGATGACTATGGAAGTGGTATTACAGCTTTTAAAAAAATCCCCTTCCTGTCTCGCTGTCCTTCTTAAGGAAGTCGGCCGATGGAGTTAGTGAGGATTAGAGTGAATGAGCGAGCTTGTTACCGGCTATCAGTTCACTGCATTTGGAATTTATTCACAAGATGGTCCACAAACCCACACACACACTGACACAGACACACACACACACACTGCACATACATTGTTAATATATTTTTGTATATATATAGAATATATATTTCTCTATGCACCCCTGTTTTTCTTTTTCTTCAGTTTGGGCAGAGCACTCTCAACCATTTCACTGCGAGTTAACTGTGTATGACTATGTATGTGACAAATAAACCAAACATGAACACACACACACACACACAGATTTCATTAACAAGACTGTCAATCATATACCAACAAATATACTGTGCAATTTCCTTCGGTGCCAGAGTGAGCGCTAGCAAGATTAATATGTGTGTGTGTGTATTCATCAGTGGGGCTACAAACAAGTGTCATTTTACTGGAGCTAATTACCAACTAATGGCATCATTCAAGCACTGGTACATAAAATGTTCCTATGATGAAACGGTATCAATTTTTCAATCAGATACAGAGAAAGCAGAAAAACTGGAAGGAGTAAATTACAGTCTGCATGTAATATTGAGTGAGAGAGAGAGAGAGAGAGAGAGAGGGCATGTAGCAATGTAGCAAAACTCACCATCATCTAATGTAATGTCCTGCAGGCCAATGGACCGGAAGGTGAGCTCTCGGTCCTCTGGCTCCTGTTTAATGTTCAGGCTCTCCCCCTCGGCAGGGAAAGGAGCTGGCTGGGCCAGAGGGAGCACCAGGGGCGCTGCCACAGGCAGCCCGGCCAGAACAGGGCTGCTAGCCTGGGGCGAAGGCTGGCCCGAATGGGACAGAGGTCCCAGAGGGCTGCTGGTGGGAGACGGTGATGTGGGAGAGCGGTAGGGCAGCGAGTGGAGCTGCGGCGAGGACGGTCCCGAGTGGGGCGAAGCCACCACGCGGGCTGGGCCACTGGACGGTGCCGGGCAGGAGGCAGAGCGCTGCCCGACCGGGTGGTAGCCCAGTGAGCGCTGGAGCTGTGTCCCCGGTTGCCCCAGGGCGTGGGCAGGTGAGGGGACGAGACCCGGGGCAGGGCAGGGGTAGCCCAGGGAGTGGAGGTGCAGGGAGGAGCGAGCCACCAGCTGGCCGCTGTTTGAGGCAGGCGCCGTAACGGGTGCTCCGGAGGCGGGCGCCGATACAGGGGCACCGTACACCATGCTCATCCCCAGGGAGTGACACCCGGCCGGGTCGGATTGGTAGGATGCACGGTCGTAGGGCTGCGGAGGGCCGGTGGGCATGGGGAGGCTCGGCTGACCGTTGAAGGGCAGGCTATGCTGGAGAGGGGGATAGGATGGGAGGGAGGTGGGTGTGGGACCTGGGTGGAAGGGCATCTGGCATTCTGGAGGTGGGTGGAGTCCTTGAGCCTGCAGGTGAGTCAGGTGGGAAAAGGTGGGGGCCCCGACGGGACCGCAGGGGCCCTGGAGTGAGTGCAGGCCGGGGGCCGGGGTGTGCGGGGAGCTGGACAGAAGGCCGTCCTGTGGGTGGGAGTGCTCCGGGGAAGGTAGAGGCTGAGAACGGACTAGGCTGGCAGCATGTGCCAGGGGCATGGGCATTGGCGTCACGGCAGGGGGGTCTAAGTCATCTCTGTGCTCCTGCTTAACCAGAACTGGAGAGAGAGAGAGAGAGAGAGAGAGAGAGAGAGAGAGAGAGAGAGAGAGAGAGAGAGAGAGAGAGAGAGAGAGAGAGAGAGAGAGAGAGAAGGGTAGCAGAGAATGAGAGATGGAGAGAACAAGAAAAAGAATATCTGATCAGATAAAGTGATTCATGTCCCTCACTTCTTATATAAATTCCCCTATTTTAGAATGTGATTTCAGGTGAATTTTGAATCTCTCTGCATCGCTCTATTTATATATATCTATATAAAAATGAGTGTGTGCACGCATGTGTGTAAAAGAAAAGACGTAGAACGCTTTGTTTCACTGAACACCTTCAGACGCTGCATTAATGATGCATCTGTTTACATTGGCAGTTGTTGCTATGACATCAATTAGGTGAGGAAGCACAAGGAAAAAAAGAATATGCACTCTGACCTTTGGAGCCCCATGGGATGAATGTTATGGTTTAAACATATACTGTTTTGAATGTAAACTGGACTCACCTCTTAGAACCTCTTTATATATATATATATATATATATAAATATAATGTATGCATGTGTGTGTGTGTGATGTGTGTGTGTGTGATGTGTGTGTGTGTGTGTGTGTGTATATATATATATATATATATATATATATATATATATATATATATATATATATATATATAAAAAGCAGATACCACATAGTGATCAGTAACCCATTTCCCGATCTGCCGTTTCCCTGGTCCACGTGGGGGATATTTTGGTCCATCTCAGAGAGCATATGGCGCCTGCTCTCTGCCCTCTAGCCAAGCTCCAAATAGGAGCATGAATCCAGTTCACCACCCCTCCACTGCAGCGCAGGCCTGATATCCTGTATCTCGAAGAGGTGTACGTGTGTGTGTGTTTTGCACTGGTGTAATCCTCCTGCTCACACCCTTTCACCCTTACCCAGATAGACAATCCCCACCCCCCCACCCCCCTTCCTGAAACACACACACGCAACCCCCACCCAAAGAGGGCAGCTGCCGTGGCAACCACAGCCACTACGGAGCACTTAGAGTGCCTGCTGCCCATGCTGCCATTTGATTGGCTGAGGCTGGGTGGGTTAGCGTGGAAAACAGGAAGTCTGCTTTTGAGTGGGCGCTTTGTGGAGCGGCAAGGGTGGGCGGGAGGCAGGGCCTCTCTCTCTCTCTCTCTCTCTCTCTCTCTCTGTGTCTCCGTCTCCCTCTGTCTCCGTCTCTCTCTGTCTGTCTTTCTCTCTCTCTCCCTCTCTCTCTCTCTCTCTCTCTCTCTCTCTGTCTCCGTCTCTCTCTGTCTCTGTGGTTAACATAGTGTGCAACAGAGAAAGAGTGAGGGAAAAAAAGGCTCACGCGTGATTAAATTACGCCAACGCTGTTTTTCGGTTTGACTCACCTTGGGAAAATAATAACAAACCTATACACTTCCACACTCAATACAGACACACACAAACAACTTTACGATGTCTCTGTTATTGTCTGTGAACAGCTGTCAAACACTATTCCAGGATCAGCACTGATAGCAAACGCTTTAGTTTAATCTTTAATTAACAAAAATTAATTTACTAAACAAAAAACCTTAATGAATGCAAGATAAAACCATACTGGCATTAAGACTTCTCCAGAGGGTTAAGTTTCATTAACAGAGGTCTATTTGGCTACAAAGTTAGACTCCTTTAAGTCTAGTGTTGCCTTCAAATTTGTCAAAAAAAACAACAAATATATATAGTTAAATAGTTTGTTGCAAATGCGATGGCCAGGTGAGAAAGATGCTAAGGCAACAAACTTGGCTTGTATCATCAGCAATAAGGATGGATCTTGAAAACATCGTCCCAAAGAGGTTTTAGAGAGGTTTTAGAGCAGTTTTAGAGAGGTTTTAAAGAGGTTTTAGAGCGGTTTTAGAGAGGTTTTAGAGCAGTTTTAGCTCGATTCTGTCATGTGGCACTGACAGCATAACGACAGGCAACAATTCAGCGACTTCGCAGAACAAGATGATCACTAGTTATTTTACAGTAGCAATGAGAGTAAATGTCAGGACATTTTCCAGAGTTATTCTTGACTGGGTGGTCCTTGGTCCTAATGTGCACCTCCACCCATTTACAGATCTGTGGAGATCCACTGCTCAGTCGTCCTACAGCTGTTTAAAAACGCTAAGCACAAGTTAGCAGGTGCACGACTGCTGGCGGGAGTAACTCCTTCACGAAACCACACTCAGCAAAATGCAAAGATGGAATCACATGCAGGAGCAGACTACAGCAGTCTTGGGCTACACACCTCAGCCGTCAGCCTGGTACTGAAGCCCAGGCACTAACTGCAGTGTACTGTAGTAAACCATGTACAGGTGTGGAAAACTGCACAGAAGTACACGAGGTGTCCGGAAAAACAGGAAGCCTCGGACAGAGGTCTTCAACAGCTGTACGTGTTCTGCATCTCTGGAAACCTTGACTGCTACACTACAGTTATTACTACCTTTATATGTGTGTGTGTGTGTGTGTGTGTAGTACCAGTAACTGCAGTAATAGTAGAAGTATTACTATTATTATTAATATTATTATTATTATTATTATTATTAGTAGTAGTAGTAGTAGTAGTAGTAGTAGTAGTAGTAGTAGTAGTCATCCTAGTAACAATATTTACAATATGGCGAGTGTTAGCTAGGCTAGAATCTGCCTGGCTACAGTACCTGACAGGTAGGTGAATCGTTGCGATTGGCTCCTTTTCCGCTTCCCGTTGCATACGTAGAACTGGACCTGGACGGCGCTGGTTATGTTCTTGTTATGGTACGGAGGCACCTCCAAAACCAGGCTCGACTAGACACAGACCCGACACAACATGCCCGTCAATCACACAGAAAAGTGTCCGCTGCAAAACATCCTGGGACGGTTTCTAATGACCCCCGTGTACTGTGTCTCTGTGTGTGTGTGTGTGTGTGTGTGTGTGTGTTAATGACCATTCTCCAGGCATGGCTTAATTTTGGCTCGCCATTCATTTTAAATGGATGTGGTCGAGTTCATCAAAACTGTGGCTAAATATTTACCTATCAATGCAACCCCAACAATTTTATCAAAACATTATAGATTTTTTCCCCTTTTTTAGCATTTGATCCTACATGGAAATAAGTAAATAAATAAAATAAATAAATAAATGTAAAAAAATTAATAAATATAATTTAACTTACTCCTTGAGTCTTCTCACGAAGAATCTTCGCCTCTACCTCCCACTGTGGCCGTCCGTCTGAGATGAGGAAGCAGAGATCAGCACACAGGCACTCAAACACACTACCTTTTTTAAACTTTTGATCACTCGCTTTTTTTTTTTTTGGTTGTTCACTCGCCTTTAGCACCATATTTCTACAGAAACTCTGACAGCATTAGAACTGCATTTGGACTAACTGTATAATGCCACCCGACTAGCAGACCTGTTTTCTTATGGAATGGATCACCATCTCAGCTTACAGATTGCACTGACTGTGAAAACGTCATATAACAGCTACACCCACGACAAGAGGCCCAGGTCAGAGCTGCCAGTGGCATTGTGGGAGATTTGCTCTCCGACTCCTCTGAGCGTCATCAGCTAACAGAAAGACTCATAAGAACACAGGGAGTTACAAAAGCAAGCGGCTACAGCCCTACGAATCCCCGTGGGGAGCTTTTTTACAGTAATCACAGTAATTAAAAAGCAACCGGCATCTGCAATGTCCTGCTGGCTCTCCTGCGCAGAAAGTGTTATGGAACAGCGAGCGGAACAGCCTGGTTTGGCTTAAAATGACGTGTGTCCAAGTCTCGTGCGGCATCAGAAACGTGCAGTACTGCGTCGTCCTGCTGCACGCTTTACTAATTGCCTGGCCAATCAGGGGAAGGGGACAGGCTGTGGGAAGGCTGGAGCAGACGCAGAGGAGGCCTACATCAGAGGGGTTGGGGCAGGCCTCCTCTTCAGATGCCTTTGAAGCAGTGGGAGTGTGAGCTAATGCAACAGGTGTGAGAATGTTCTGTATGTGACTGCTGCCATGCACCTGTGTTTGTGTGTGTTTGTGTGCGCTTGTGGGTGGGTAGGGATGTGTGTGTGTGTACATTTGTGTGTGTTTCACAGAAAGGTTTCCCCAAAACACTGAAACACTTTATTCTTCTTGTAAGAACCATGTTTGTTTGCTTTTGTTTTGTTTTTTTAACTCTTTTTTTGTTCTTTGTCTGCGCTGCACTGTAACACGTACAGCAGCTTTGCTAAACCGACAGGGACATGTATCTAAAAGCATTACACATTTTGTCTTGCACTTTTTAAAAATGTTTTGTCTTACACTTACACCTTAAACTCGTCAGGACCTCATGACAGTCATAATGAGAGATTTCTGGCAGACGATGGGACCTGCTCTGTCAAAAGGCTTTCAACTAATATCAGAATGACCTTGGGTGTCTTTGACATTGACTAGTGTATTTTTGCAGCATATGTTGACATTCAACACAGCAGCAGCACAGCACAGCAGAGTGGGCCCCACATGCACTGAGCGGAGGCAAGTACAAGCACAAACCAGAATACCAAAGACTGGTGACATGGGCACCATCTCAACCCTTCCCTCCAGAAACAGGGACTTTGTTTATTTAGGTACCATTCACATAATGTGCGCATGTGCGCGCGTGCGCACACACACACACACACACACACACACACACACACACACACACACAAACACACACACACACACAAACACACACACAAACACACACACACAAACACACACACACACAAACACACACACACACACACACACACACACAAACACACACACACACAAACACACACACACACACAAACACACACACACACACACACACACACACACACACACACACACACACACACACACACACGTGGCAGGCATAGTATACAGGAATATCTGTGCCAAGTACGGACTGGAAGGTCAGAGTGGGATACACCCCCAAAGGTGATGGAGAATGACCGTGCTAAGATCCTGTGGGACTTCCAGATACAGACTGACAAAATGGTAACGGCTAACCAACCGGTCATAGTAGTGATGGACAAACAGCAGAAGAGGGCCGTAGTGAGAGATGTGGCAAGAAACATCAGGACCAAGGAACACGAAAAGCTCGAGAAATAGCAAGGGCTGAGAGAAGAGCTGGAAAAGATGTGGAAGGTGAAGGCAACAGTGGTTCCAGTAGTAATTGGAGCACTAGGGGCTGTGACCCCCAAACTGTGAGAATGGCTCCAGCAGATACCAGGAATAGCATCTGAGATCTCAGTCCAGAAGAGTGCAGCTGGGAACAGCTAAGATACTACACAGGACCCTCAAGCTCCCAGGCCTCTAGTAGAGGAGCCGAGCTTGAAGAGTGTGTGTGTGTGTGTGTGTGTGTGTGTGTGTGTGTGTGTAAAAAAGATGTTTACTTTTGAGACTAAACCGGTCACCAATGCAAACAGTAGTGCATTGTATAACCCTTGCAATTACAGTGACCTGCACGAGTAACCACAGATTCAATAAGTCCCTGAAATCCACTCAGTCCAATCTTGAGTTACGATTATGAGCTAAAACTAAGACGCTCTCTTGTGTCTCAGGCAGATGAGCCCTAGTTCTGTGTGGTCCTTAAGGCCTGGGGTCATTTCTTTAGACCCACGGTCCCAGGGCAGCCTGGTCTCTTAACATCCTAGGAGTTGTCCTAACATCTTGGAGTGGTTTCTCAGACATGGTCTCACATATTCCAGCCTCCATGAGCCATCAGCCAGCCGAGCAAGGCAAGCCAGCCCCCAATTTCCTTATTCCAGACTCTGGAACAGCTGAGCAATAACAAAAGAAGCCAGACCAGGGTGGGGGATTAGGAAAGAACACGCCGCTGTTCCCCAACTGGGATTGGCCGAGGTTTTCCCCAAACACTCCGAGGCAACTGAAAAGAGATTCTTCCACTGCTACCTTCAGCATATCTTTACCACCTACAGAGGAGTCAGCTAGAGAATTCCGCCTGAAAAACAAACACAAACAACTAGAAAATCAAGATTAGGGCCAAACTCATCTACCAACAGCTTCCACGAAGCATAGCCGGCGTCAATTTAAAACAATCAAATGTAAAAGGAATTGTTTTGATGGAACGTCCACTCCATCTGTCCTCACCTCTCCCAACTTTCCATATCTACTCTTTGCAGAATACCCTGAACTTCCTATAATAGCAGCGGCCCAGGGACTGCTGCAGACAGGCAAGGACTCGCCCACACCCCCAGCGTTGGTGCTCCCGCTGCAGGGAGCGTTGGGAAACAGGGAAAGGGAGAGGCTGCAGACACAACCCTGGCCTGGCCTGGGTCCGGCGATAAGGCCGGTCTGACTGACTGCAGGGTCACCCGCTGCTGCGTGCACTTGCAGCTCCAGGTCACGTCCACATCTGGGCTACGCCAAACAAGGTGTTGCGGGCGTGTCGTAAATCGCGCGGCGTGTGCATGCATGCACTCGCGTGTTTATTGTTTCAGAGAGGGAGAGCGAATGGGTGAGTGAGTGAAAAGTCTCACTCTAAAAAAACCCACAAAGGCCAAAGGGAAAAAAAAAAAAAGCGATTCGTTTATGTTGGATGAGTGAGCTTCAAGTGGGTGTTTGTTAACTGTTCACACGCACACACACACACAAAAACACACACCACTCCCCCCCCCCAGGAAAAGAATAACCGTAGGAGGTCACCACTGATAAACCTCTGATAATCTACGCTGCTCTCTCACACATAAAGCTGACACAGCCCTCTAACGGAGTTAATAAATGACAAAAACAATGGGCTTCCCATTCACTCATTTGGTCTCGTTTCCCATGACCCAGACGAGATAAAACGGGACCACTCGGAATGTTCATACTACAGAACACGGGCCGTAGAAACAACCGCACGGACGGCCACAGTCCTCACACGTATCAAAGTAAACAGAACTCCGAGCTTCTCCGATCTCAGCTGCAGGCCCACTGCAAGTAGCACACTGACGCAGACAGACGCTCACAGTGACATCAACAGACAAATATGACTTTCCTCTGCACATCCATGTAGATTTGCTTTTACTTGGACGTCACCACACAACACATGAAGCTGCACCTTCCTGGTTCCAATTAGCAACCAATTACGCATATTTTAGTAAATGACTTCAAGATGGTCCATTCTCTCAAGAGACATGGGGGAGTATACATGATGTCCAGGGTTCAATACAGCCAATCAATGGCCATGTTGGCCATCATCAACATTCAGCAATGGCCCAAGGTCAGTAAAGATGTGTGTCGGCAAGCTAATTGGCCAGGCCAGTTACTGTATTTCCACCGATCACAGACATCAGTTCTCCTGTGAAGTCAACTGACTAAATCTTCTCAAAAATATCAACTAGCATGGATTTTAGATGAACGCCAGCTAGCATAGCTACATTATGTTATTAAATTACACAAATACATTATATCATTAAATAACACTTAAATATGTAGCTAGCCAGCAATATTAGCCTGCAATGCTAAGCTAATAGCCACCTCAAACAACCACTATAACATAGCAGCTATGCTTGTAATTCGGACGAAAAGTGTGAAATCCAGGAATATTGGCGTTTCATTTAACAACAGAAATCAAAAGGTAAACTCGTGCAAGTCAAAAATACGTTAATATGTGATGTTCTCGCTCGACACGTCGTCACAGCAACAGAAAAAAGCAACAGCTTCTGGCTGTCCAGTTATTAAATGAATCCTATCTGTGTTTCTCCCCGATTTTTCTGCATTTCAAGGAAAATTGGATATTTCAACATGGCTGCAACGTTATGGAAATACTTATTGTAGAGTATTTGTTTATTGCACTGATTGTTGTCTGAGATAGAGCTTATGTGTTTTGCACTTCTAGGCATCAGCAGTGATCCCTGTATTCTACACTATTCTAGTTCATTGGTATATTGGACTCTAACCTACTGTACTGTACTAGGCTGTACTATATGAGGAAATGACAAAGCACTTTTGTAAATCGCTCTAGATAGGAGCGTCTGATAAATTCCATAAATGTAAATGTAAAATTAAGGAATGAAACCGTTTGCAAGACACGTTTGTTTTTCTTTCCTCATAGGATTTCTCACAAATAAGCACACCACAGCTTGCACAGTGTATATACAATTAATAAATTAACAGTTTTTTGGAAAAGTATTGTTCTTTTTGCCCTTTTCTGGGCCGGTACAAATATACAACGGCCCAGTAAAATTCAGATCTACTGGCCTGGGGGTCCAGGTTGGACATCTTCCTACATTGCTTCTCTACTACAGACTTGTGTGCCAAGAAGAAAATGTAAATGTGTCCAAAATGTACACAGAAAAATTATTATTAGACAGAAATGCATTACAAGTTGTTTAACTGATTTCCATTTCTGGAATGATTTTCACTCCAAAGCTCGAAGCTTGATCAGATATGTTGTGAAGTCAGTGAAATGCTACATGCAGGATGTGACATGCAGGGGAGAAAAAGGCTCAGAGGGAAAATATGTGTTCAGTCTGAATGCAGAGCTGATGACTCAGAGGGAGCAGCTCTTACCAGGGCCCTTCTCCAGGAAGATGACCTTTGACTCTGTGAAGAAATTGGAACCTGTGATGACCATTTCCTCTCCTCCGCTCACAGGGCAACTGGTTAAACCAACCTTCTCGACCTGAGGTAACTCCTGTGCTGAACGCTGGGCTACACACACACACACACACACACACACACACACACACACGCGCAAGAGAAAGAGAACCGTAAATCTGGGAAATAAAATCTAGAAAATATGTGTAGAAGAATTCACTTTATTCTTTATTTAGTCTGAGGACTTACAGCATTCTACAGGGATAGAGGCAGCTTGTAAAGAGATCACTTTTCCATTGGGCTGTGGGATGTGCACTCGGAACACCACACGCACGCGCGTATTTTTACGCCCAATGTCAGTCTCTCCTTTTCTCAGCTCAATGTCAGAGTTCCTCAACTTCAGAATCCCAGCACAGTCAATACTGAAAATCGAAGAAGTAGGAAAATCTGAACATCCATAACTGCTGTCTCAAAGCCACAGTAATGCATTCACCAAAGGGAAGGAATACAACATTACCTATTTAACATTTAAAAAAAATTGTTCATGACAGATATTACAATAAATGTCAGAAATGGTGTCATTTTTCTGATAATGCTCTGCTTTCCTCCTCAAACCCAAGTCTCTTATGGACCGCAAAACCCCAGTTTTTAAGATATTACTTTGTGTTAGCAATTCACCGAAGGTGAAAGACTCCTTGTAATAAACATCTAAGCTTTATGACGTGTAGCTCAGTCGTAAAACCATGGACTTTACAATCATGGTTTTAATTAGTCAGAAACCCACTCATTCCAAGCCAGACTTACTGTTGGCTGCAGTTAACCATCGTCCATGGTGGAAAACATTACGGTGCTCTTTGAACTGAGACTGTGCAGCGTGTGGCTGTGGGTTCATCCCTCACATGGCGTAACACCAAGGCAGAGAGGCTGCGGGGTTACCTGGCAGACATGTTGTTCTCGGGAAGGAGAGGAATCTCCAGCACCTTGGTGCTGGCGATCATGACCTCCTGACTGGCTGTAGCCACCGTCTTGCCCGTGATGCGGTGCACCTGGTAGAAGGCGTGCGGCCTCAGGTAGCGGTCGTCCGCCGTGCCAATGAACATCTGCAGGTTCACGGGCTTCTCGCTGTAGCCGATGAGCTGGGAGGAGACGGGGGAGATGAAAGGGGAAGCAGAGGACATGTGAGGAGCCTCCGCTCCGGCAGGAGGCGTGGCTCAGCGTTGTGGCTTTTCCACAGACACTCACACAAATCTGGAAGGTGCAGAAACCTTAAAAGCAGAAAATGTCCATGGCGCTCGTCATCAAACAAAAAGTAAAATCAAAACGCCTCTTTGATTGGCGTTTGCTGTGCATGTTACGATTCCAGAAGTGCAACTGTGAGTTAAGTGTCAAGGCCCTGACGCTTGCGGCGGTGTTTGCATGCCGGGAGGTGAGCTAACTCTGGCACTTGTCTGGGCTGAACCAGCACACTGGCCCTCTTCCCATGAGTTCCGCACACGTGCAGATGAGTCCTCGGTTCCCTTCCTCCGACCTCGATCTTGGCTGCCCGCAATCCGAAGGGAGCTGCTTCCGCAGAAGCAACCCAGCCAGGATTGCCAAGCACGTTTCCAGAACACGAGTGGCACGGGAACATGCATGCACGAGTGACCGGGCAAGCGAAACACCGGAAAAAGTGACAGAAGAGAGCAAGAGAAAACACTCGCAGAACAGACACCTAAAAAGGCTCTAAAACGTAGCTAAAACGGAGACTAGCCACACAAACCACATTTCGCACATCTCTCCAAGAGATACGACTCCTAGTGGCTTTACCGGTGTGACCACTCCACATCATAGCTTTGTCCTGTTTCCTACTGGGATTAATCTTATTTGGACTGGTGGGCTAGCCAGCCAGCTCTGAACATGAGTATTAGCCTGCTCAAAAGGTGAACACCACAAAAAACATGCAGATTGGGGATGGTGTGTCGTGTGGGGGGGGGGGGGGACAGCTAGGGTTGAAAAAAAACCCACAATACTGCTATCCCCCCACGTTATGGCTGGGAAGCTCTGTAAATGCAGGCTGGCAACACCTGTTTAACCTAGAGAGAGAAAGAGACACGAAATTCACAGCTGAGGTCTAGCCAACCCCAGCAGAATACCACTAAAAAAATAGCTTGCACATCATAAAAGGACGTCTTTAGCCCTAAGCCACGTGTCCACGAAGGTAAAAGACAGAGACTCAGAAAGAAGGAAAAGAGAAGGAGGCAAGTAAACTTGGTTCCTGAAGCCATGTCATTTTTGTCTGGAAATGAGTGTACCTGAGGAAAGCATAAACCCAAACCGCCACGTTTCAAAATATTGATTTTTCCTGAAACCGCTGCCAGAGTTACCCAAAGCCAGAGAGAAGAACACTCCACCGTGGACAGACCTGCGCATTCCCAACGTCTCGTTTACATCTAATGTCAAGAACATTTTATGGAAGCTAGTTACAAAACCTTCCTCTGGGGATGTTAGTTATCTCACTTCCAAGCACATGTTCTCACACACACACACACACACACACACACACACACACACACACACACACACACACACAGGCTGAATACTGAAAACCAGGCAGAAGAGTCCGCAAACGAAAACAAATAAAACTTCTGTGAAGAGCTTTGGAGAGGATCGTGAGGCGTTATGTGTTGGGGAGGTGTTATGTGTTGGGGAGGTGTTGTGTGTTGGGGAGGTGCGTGTTGGCGCTGTGTGTGTTTGTGAGGAGCGTGAGGCTTGTGTGTTGGGAAGGATCGTGGGCCTTGTGTGTTGGGGAGGATCGAGAGGTGTGTGTGTTGGAGAGGAGTGTGAGGAAAGGAGGTGAGCGCCCAGAACAGGGAGCTTTTTGTTGGAATTGTTTACTGTAGCTGAGAGCGAGGCTGCCCCATGGACACCTGGGTAATGGGGCAGCCAGTAAAGAAAGACGTGTGTGTGCTCAGAGGCCTCAGGAAAGAAAGGTTGCGCCAACTACACGCACTCTGATCTCTCTGCATGTGTGTGCGTGATTTTATTGCACCTGTGGGACTATTACACACTTCATCTAACACTTCCGGCCAGTTTATCTTCATGTTGCATGCTGTTTTGTGTGTGAAACGCACACACGTGCACACACACACACACACACCCACACACCACCCCACACACAGACTGTGGTGTGTAATACTGACTGCCAGGTTCAAAGAGGTCACACCAACATTTAAGTTTCTGGGGGGCGGGGGGCGGGAAGCAGGGCTGGAGTCGGATTCTCCGCAGCTCAGAGATGATCTCCAGTTCCTGCTCTCCTTAGCCTGGCCCCAGGTCTGCTCAAAGCCAAAAAAACCCCCATCAACCATGCTGGTCTGGGCTGAGGATAGAGTACGGCATTTTCCCAAGCAAATTACACAAAATCGATTTTGATCCTACGCTCCTTATTGCAGACTGGAACACAGAATGCTGGGTAAACACGACCACATACAACGTGTACGCAGCAGACAGTCACAAGTTTGCAGCAAAAACTAGGATTGTCCCCCTCTGATTTGAACCTAGATTCTCATATCCCCACAGCGAGCTGTAGCGGCCTGTCCCAGACCAGAGATCTCCCAGGCTTTGTTTTACTCTTTCTAGGAGAGCCTTCCCAGGAAGCACTGTGCTTAGCAGAGACTCAGCTTAGCTTAGTCAGCCCGCTACTCCGCTCAAGGAGTTGGGCCTTCCTGGAAGGCCGTGACCTTCTCATTGGAGTCATGCCCCTGTGATAAGACTCTGGCTCATCTTCCTTTAGTGTTTCTCTCCCTCACCCTTTCCTGCTTACAGATCCGTCTCCTGTGGAGTGGCCAGATCCCACAGAAGCATTCCTGCACCTCACGGTTGGTTGAGAGGAAGACACCACCTGCTTGTACTGCGATGGAGCGTAAGAGAGGGAGACGGGCGCACACACGCTTTCTTCATAACCAGGAAGCTTTTGGGGTTTTTTTAAACAACAAAAGATAAGTGATAAAAGATACCTCGGAGCACAGGGGACGACCAGTGTAGAAGCATCACAGCCTGAAAGTAGGAGAGCGTATTGCCACCTTTTAGGAACGTTAGACTTACTGGATATGGATTTATTTCCTGTGGAATTTTGAGTGTGTCAATCCCATGCTTTTTAAAGAAAAGTTACCGTTTAGGATAATAAGTCTGGAATATTATCACACTGTCTCCTCAAATGCCAAATGCCAAGGCATTTTATTTCATCACCTTTACATAACCACCAGGTTTTATTTACTCATATTGACATCTTACCCTTCATAAGCAAACTAGAAATGACTGAAGTAAAATTAAATTTCATGTAACTTCTTAACTTTACCCTGGACGTCTGGCTGAGGGTGGAGATTTGCTGTGCAAAAACACCGGAGTGCCACAAACATTCAGCTCATAGCAGACTTCAGGATGGTCCGGACATGGCCAAATATGTGTGTGTGTCTGTGGGTGTGCACAATGCACTCAGCTGTAAACCAGAGGTCATTTTCATATTCATACTAAACCTGGTAATCAACTTCTGAGTTGAATCAGGTGTGGCAAAGCAGGGAAATGTCCAAACTGGGCTGGAGTTTGGTACCTCTTGGTTAATGTATAAAGAAATTCAGCCTGGGCACAAGCCAAAGGGAAAAGACAAACGTCTGGGTTGAATTCTTAATGTGTAGCTACCCTGCAATGTTTAATGTATATTACAGAGTAGGTTTATAATAGCCATTTAAGCAAAAGATACACAGTCATGACCCACACACAGCATAATGCCACAATGCAAGTAATTGCACGCATGTGTGCATGCGTGCGTGTGTACTCCTGTAACACCTGTAACAATCGCTGAGATCTTTCACTCTCCTCCCTGTCCTGTCCCTGGTTATATTAGACTGGTGACATTAGAGCCATCACATGTTCCCACTGTTGGACCAGTTAACTGGGGCAGAAATGGCACCTCTGGCTAGCATTACACACTGAAGGCTAAATAAAAGCGTCTGGTACACACACAGCATCTGCTGCTGTGCTCCTGTAATACGGAGACGCAGCCGAGAGACACGGCAGGGAGACGCAGCCTGCGCTGAGAGCGCGTTGGAACTGGCTGCGTACTGGCCGCACGTGTGGTAGTGCGTGCGTGCGTCTGGCTTTTTGGACGTTTTCAAAGAGTAGCCCACTTTCTCACTGTTACACTTCAAACATTGCGTGCTTCCTCACACCAGTGATCAACCCCTAACCCCTATTGTCTCCTCAGATCCCCGTTAGTCTCTGTCATGTTCATGAGCTCTGCTCTCTCCATTCTCTCTCTCTCTCTCTCTCTCTGTCGCCCTCCCCCACTCACTGCGGAGTTGTTTCCCTGTGTTGCTGTGCAGTTGCTATGGTGAGGGCCAGCGACTGAGTGTGCGCTTGCATGAGTGTGAATTTGTGTGCGTATTCATGTACATGAGGGAGAGGTTATAGGCTCAAGGTCACACACATATGCGTGCGCACACCCGTGCGCGTGCGCACGCACACACACAAAAAATATTGGCCCCTGGTCCCATAATGTGACCTCATGCTGACAGAGTCTATACTAACTGGTCACTGAGAGAGATCTGTTCAGTGCAGCAGTGTTTACACAGTGGGTGTGTGAGAGAGAGAGCGTGCACACTGCCTCAGGAGGATGGGCAGCCATTTAAATAAGGTCAACTCACGCGCACACACACACCACCTGAGAGAGACAGGCAAAACAATGGAACTCAATTAGGCAAATGAGGTGCGACTTCAAGACTTAATTGACTGCTTAAAACATGGAGCCAGCATTCTGGACAATAAACACAGACCTCCGCAATAATCACAGACGTCCACAGTAATTACAGACATCCACAATAAACACAGATTAAGCACAGACATCCACAATAATCACAGACATCCACAATAAACACAGACTAAGCACAGACATCCACAATAAATCACAGACATCAGAGGTCACTGGTGTGTTGCTGGTCTCTCTCCCTGGGTGGTCCAACAACAGCACTGTTAACTCATTCTGTGGTCGAAACTCGACACCGTCCTGGACACTGCCGGCCATCTTGTATTTCATATTGCTGTTATCCAACACCAGGGTGTTTGGCGGGGGTGGAGTGAGGTGGCACGCCTCACATAACCTGCCTACTGACCTTCCTCTTTACCCGGCCTGATACAGGACCAATAACCAGAACTTTCCAGCAAAGCCAGATGGAGTTGTGAAGGCTTTAACAAAAAAAAAGCCACATAACCCCGCAGGGTAGGGAATAGTGACTGGTGTTGAGACGCGGGTCTAGGAGAGAGATGCACGTCCATTCTGCAGTGATGGGGACAAATGACAGAATTACTACCTACTTCCTGTCTGGTCAAAACACATGACCATCATGCGACTGGTGAGCACAGTGTCAAAGTGCGACTGCCAGATCCTTTGAAGAAGGGATTTTAAAATAATAATAATAATAATAATAATAACAACTGTAAGAGTAGACAAAGGCTTGTTACAGAGGAATAAAAATGATAAAGCGTAAGAGAAGAATGCTTGTGGCTCAGGGCCTGTGGGAGCAGCGCGGCTGATGTGTGCACGTCCAGCGTGGTCCGACAGAGAGTGCTGCTTTTCTGTGTGTGTGCTTGTAACTGGCTTAATTATGCCGACAATGCAAACACACCCACATACACACCAACATACCCACCCACCCAGACACACACACACACACACACACACACACACACACAGATACACGCACGCAGATGCCTAAGCCAGATGGGCTCGGGACTTACATGTCTCCTAGCAACAGGTGTGCTGATTATGATTTGCCCTCTGTAACATTAGCCCTCAAGCTGAGCGAGAGAGAGAGAGAGAGAGAGAGAGAGAGAGAGAGAGACAGAGGGAGAAGGGGAGAAAGAGAGGAGTGCGCTGTAGGGTGATATGGAGCATTCCTGCTAGACATGTCCTGTGAATCAGGCCAGTCCAAACACAGGGAGTAAACAGTGTCACTTTGTTTCACTGCCGCTTGTCTGGCTACTGTACGCCTCAGTCCTGAGCTTGCCGTTATGGCACTACACTTACAACTCAACTCCATGCGTACGCTGACCCCACCCCCCCCAAACATTCTCCACAACTACTCTCTCACTTATTTGTGGAGAAAACGACCATACTGACCAGAAAAAAGGAAAAACTGAGATGGCCAGTAGCAAAAACTGACAAGAACCTGACCGGACATCACGTGGTCATTTATCACCAAGCCTCTAGTGCCCTGGGCGGGGTGGAACCACAGCCACAGGGTACTACAGCTGAAGGGATCGGGAGAGGCTCATAAAGACCTCTCTTCCTCTTTATTCATTAACTCTGTGTGTGTGTGTGTGTGTGTGTGTGTGTGTGTGTGTGCGCGCATGTGTGTGCACGTGTGTGTGCGCGCGCGTGTGTGTAAGTGTGTGTGTGTGTGTGTAAGTGTGAGCGAGTGTGAGAGAGTGTGTGTGTATAAGTGTGTGTGTGTGTGAGTGTGAGAGAGAGAGAGAGTGTGATAGGATTAGTTCAATTATGATCTCTTTTAATGTAAATTTTGTAACATTCTCACCCCTTGACCTCACTGCACCAGTTTCCCCATCTACATAACTGACACACTGTGTGCACATAAACCCCCCCCCCCCCCAGACACACACACCTGGAAAAACAGAACACACACCTGCACACAACCTGTAAAGCAAAATCACATACATATCGCACACATATCCACTAGCCAACAATGTGCTTTGCTTTCCAGCGCATGCAGACACATGACATACAGCACCCTACTCTACACACACACACACACACACAGACCTGTACCAACTGGGCCAGATCTCTCTGTGCAGAGTTCCAAATGCAAGCGGCTTCCAAATGCAAGCGGCAGTGGACGTTTACCACTGAAGCAGAGAGCATGTCGAAACAAAGCTATAGAGGAATGCAAGAGAGCAAGAGAGGGTGAAAGAGACAAGTGTATCCACACACACACACACACACACACACACACACACACACACACACGCGCACACACACGCACACACACGCACACACATACACACACGTGTGCGCACACACACAAAGACTGAGCAGCCCATTCAAGTCAAAATGTTTCTTCTGTTTGAACACAGATCGTCTCTGCCAGGACAGACCTGTTGAGTGACTGTCAGGTGAGGAAAGAGAAGACACAGTAAAGCATGAATAATCTGCCACTGAGCACAGAAGACTCTCTCAGACCCACAGGAGACTCTCAGACTCACAGAAGACTCTCTCAGACCCACAGGAGACTCTCAGACTCACAGAAGACTCTCTCAGACCCACAGAAGACTCTCTCAGACCCACAGGAGACTCTCTCAGACCCACAGAAGACTCTCTCAGACCCACAGGAGACTCTCAGACTCACAGGAGACTCTCAGACTCACAGAAGACTCTCTCAGACCCACAGGAGACTCTCAGACTCACAGAAGACTCTCTCAGACCCAAGTCGCTTTTGGACAATTCAGATGATCCTTTCAGGTTCTAGGTAATAACACATAATAGTGTGTGTGTGTGTGTGTGTGTGTGTGTGTGTAAGGCAAGGGAAAAAACCTCACATAAGTGACAGATGGAGGCAGTGACGACTCGCTAACATCACACACACGAACTCCCCCTGGCGTGGTGAGGGCGATACAGCCTGGGCTCGGCACGCCTGATGTATCCCTCCACACCTCCAAATCTGTTTCAGCACGATGCCACAGGACGACTGACGCCGAACCAGCACCCATCTAAACCCGGATCCCGCCGCGAGGCCCTGTTTATGCCGGCCACGAGTAGCACGGCGCTGTTATGGTAACATGGAACAGGCTCTCAGGCCGGTCCAAGCGCTGGGCAAGTGGCGAAGGAGCAACGCAGACGTGTGTTTAGTAAACCCACATGCACTGGCCCTTCCGTGCCGCACACTCACTCATACATACACAAACAGAGACGGTCACGCCCACCCGCCCATATCAGTCAAACTGGGATGACCACATGTGAAAGTAGAGAGCAGGAGGACAGCCCACCTGTGGGCACAAATGACCTTTAGAGAAACCATGTGTTGTAAAGTTCAGTCAGAACAAATGACTTCAAAGTGTGTTTTATATTCACTTAAACAAATTCAAACTCAGATATCTACAATACCGTTTCCTCTGGGAGAGCCAGTGTGTAGCTCAAAAGTGCGTAGTTTTATCCTGTGTTAGAATAACGCATTCTCATGATGAAGACAGGGAACTGCACACCCACACACTCACATTCACACGTGTAACCCTGACCCTAACCCACATGTTCAAGCGCGCGCTGAGCTTACAAAGACAAAACCCACACCTCACATGCAATTCAGCTGATGTGTAATGTTGGAACCCAGAGAAAATCTGAGTCACAAAAACTGGAATTATGGTGAACTAAACCCACAGCCAGCAAAAGCCTGCATGTTCTACCACATCACTGAGCAAGGCCTGTCTGAACATGTGGCTCAGAGCTTACAGCTACCATTAAACACACCCAAGACTGCTCTCAGATCTGTACAGCTCGGGCACTGGTACAAGATCAGCTCGGGCAGTGATCTAAGATCAGCTCGGGTATGTTTGTTCCAGGGCGTTTGATACGTTTGGCCCTGTGCTGGCATACGATTCCGCCATGCTGGTTAGGGCTGCGTGCTCCGCTACAGCAAAACAAAAAGAACCAACATCCCGTTAGCCATGAAATATTCAGAAACTAGCGGCCAGGTTACGAGCTGCCTCGCCATCGCCACACACCGCTACCGCTCACCATCTGCGCATGCGCTTTGCTGAGAGAGCGCGCTCACAGGTGCGCTCACCTATCCGATCTGCTGTATCGCGTGACATACGGCCGGGCTTCCGTTTCATGTCAGCCCTGTGCGTGCGTCCTGGCGGCTGAGCCCAGCGCAGCCGCGCGCTGTAATGTAGGTTAAAAAGCTGCATGTTTGAAGCTTGAACAAGAGCCGAAAGTGAAACGAGACGCCCAGGGGTGGCAGGGTTTCTGCTCCTCATGCACTCCGAACTGGATTTGAGCACTTGGGCAATGCGCCGATATGCTTTGGCTAGTTGGCTTTAGTAAATTACAGTCAAAGTAAAGCACGCCATCTTCAGAGATTCCGGTGATAGCGAAGGTAATGTAGGCAAAAACGCATTTGATATGCAACCAGGTCTCACATCAAGAAGCAGAATAACAACACAATTACAACGTGAAGCAGGTGTCTAAAACCACCGCAACAGGCTTACTGCTAACGCAGACAAACAATATGATAAAATACACAGATGTTCAATAAATCCTGAGATTTATTAACAATATTCACAATAAACAATAAATATTCTTCTGCAACAAAATTTTGTTGCTAAGCAACAGATAGAGTATAGCTAGATAGATATAACAGATAGATTACAAACGAACTTAAATTGCTTTTTAAGAATTATCAATATAGCTTGAGCTCAACCCAAAGGTCTATAGTTTACAAGACTCCCTCAGCTGGGACAAGACACGGCAGGATTGCTTAACTGAATAGAAAATGGAAGCTTGTAATCCAGTGTAACGCTTTGTGGTCTAAAGATAACACGCCATCAATGTGGGCTGGAAGTATCTGCCGTTCACAACGCCCCATTAAAGCCAAGCCAGTCGTTAGGAAAGGTAATCCGCTGAGAAGAGGTGATGACTGGGATTGTGTGGTCACCTGAGAGAGCACAGCAGAGATCCCAACCAGAATCACAACAGGAAGAGTGCACCCCGCCGTATTTAAACCTACGTAAGAGGTCGGTAATATATCAAAGACCGCAGTCACAAGGTCGCTTTGCATCAACGGTTATGGTACCAGCGATATCTCTCTATAGAGCCTACTGCACACACACAATAAAATCAGTGTGGCTTCAATGAGATATGATGGATATATTTTGTGTTGTCACTGTTTGTTTGTTTTGTTGTTGTTGTTGCTTTTTTTTTTTTTTTTTTTTTTTTTTTTTAAGTCAAAGCACATTGCAGGTATACTCGCTGGTTCACCAGCAATATAATATTACATGTGACATTGTGCAGGTTTCCCTTTCATTTCTTGCGTTAGTAATTCACGCTGTACATGGTAGATGATCCACCCGCACAAACGTATACAAATCGCCTGAACTGCTTTGCATGGAAACGCCTTTTTTAACTCTTCACCTGCTGTGATTCTGCAGTGGCTGTGATCATCTAATCAGGGTCTTCAGGAGGCAGGAGTCATCAGGCCAGACGGGCCACTAGGCTACATCCTAGACAACACGGCGAAGGCGTGACCACACCTCTCGAGTTCAGCTTCCCCCCCAAAAACTTTCAGCCAAAGACTACCGACACATCATGGCAGATTATGGCCGTGGGGCAGTTTCCTGCCTTGGCACCGCCAAAACTCCATCCCTCGCCCCATACCCCTGGTAAAAGCACCTGGGTAACATGGAGCAGGACTAGCAAAACAAACTCACCCTCGACAGGCAGGTAACGAGACACTCGGGTGCACTTACATCACCTGTGGCAGGTGGCTGGTCACCGTGGAGACTCACCTTGACAACGGGGTGTCCGCCGGAGGCTGCCTTGACAGCTCCCCTGCTCCCTTCGGTCTCGTAGTGCGCCCTGTGGTGTGCTTTGGGGTGCACCTCAATCTTCAGGTCAAACTGACCGTACTGACTGGGTAAAGGCCAGTCCAGGGGAGGCAGGGATGACGTCCTGCACACACGCACACGCACACACACACACACACACACACAATTAAACAAGGTCCTTCTGGATAACAACACCCCTTTACCAATGAGCTTTAATGACTAAACCAGTAGCTAGGCCCAAAGCAGAACTCAGTACGTCTTGGTTTGTTTGTGTGGCAACAACACACACATACACACGCACACAGTCATGCGAAAGTTTGTGAACCAGTTTACTGTGCTCCTGACACTATTACACGACCCCTCAACCCGCTGCGCTGGCTCAGTGGTTACGGGCTCAGAGCTCTAAAGCGAAGGATGACAGGCAAATCTTCTGAGATTTGCACTAGTGAGTAAGCAGTTTCACTCCACGTTGTGGAGAGACACGTCAAACCACGGGGAACAATTAAGTAGCTAATGCAAACTACATGTAAAAAACTGTAGGTAAAGCATACAAACATGAGGGGAAGACCTGTAAGGGCAGATCATGAACCACACCCACACACACCCACATGCCCCCAACCTCATGTATGCAGCTCCTGTCTGAGTCACAGATCAAAGAGCTGAACCACACATCCCCAATCAGGATATGTGGACAGAGCTGAACCAACCAACCATACAGACGTTTAACCAACTATAAAGCACTGAAGTGTGTGTTGACAACGCTGTCCAAACAATGCTGCATTCAAAGAACAGTTGATAAAACAGTAAACATGCATCAACACCTGTTACAGGAGAAGGGATATTTTAAGACTAATACGGGATAAATGCAGGTGTGTGTGTGTGTGTGTGTGTGTGTGTTTGCATGTGTGTGCATGCACGAGAGAGAGAGAGATAGAGAGACGGATAGGGAAAGATAAAGAAAGATAGGGATAGAGATATATAGGTAGTGAGAGAGCGCAAGTGTGAGAACTGGCTGCAGTTTGGCTGTGTGTGTGTGTGTGTGTGTGTGTGTGTGTGTGTTTTGCTTTATTCTGGCATGCTGTGAAGGTCTATGCTGTTGATTCTGCCATTTCGCTTGCCAGTGAATTTTTACTGCAATTTTCCCTTCTGCATAATCCTCACCAAAATGAGTCCTTTATGTTATGGCTTGGACAGACACACATTCCAATCCACACACACTCGCTGACCCACACACATGCAGCGACACGCACACATACACACACTCTGATCTATCTAGTGGACATGCTAGCCTAGATTCTCACCTGCTCAATCACTAAAACATTTGACATTTTCCCCTGTAAGCACCCTGGAAGACCTGACCAGGTCTATGAACGTGTCCCCCTCAGGAAAGTTGGTCTCTACCTTTCAAAACGCATCAGGCTGGGGACAGCAAAGCAAACAATTGCAGCGTCCCGTTGTCAAGAGCTCCAGAGCAAAACCACACGTGGTGCCGGAAAACACACTGAAGAGTAAAAAGCTTGACATTTCCATTGGGAGGGAAAGGCAGAAAAACGGGGCCCATGTTTCTGACATTTTGGTCAATAGGGGCTTTGTGCTCATGTCATTTCCGAGGCGTGCTGGACGTCCGAATGGAACTGTAGAGCAGGACAGAACCAAAAACTCAGGAGGGACCTGCTATGATTCTGCTATGAGTTGTTATGAATCGTTTCAAACACACGGGACAGGAGCGTTATACATAATTGCACACTTGACACTCACAAGCTGCGAGTTAGAATTAGGGTTGGGGCATAAGCCGCTCTGAATTCTACTTAGATTCTGGAAAACTCGGAGAGTAGCCATTCCATGAGGTCTATATCATAACTGTCACTAACACACTTATTCATGTTAACATGTGAAAACAAACAAAAGCAGGTTTGCTCCTGTTCCACTCGCTCTCTGCGTCTCCTCCCTGCTCTCCCTCAAGCCCTTTCCTCAAACACTCCCTTCTTCTCTCTCTCCCTCTCGCGGCTCTCCCAGGAGGGCACCAGAGAGGAAGAGCGCATGCCCTGCTGCCATGGTAACCGGAGCCGGACCGACAGCCCGGAGGAAGCCGGCCTGGTTGCCCACGACCCCGCCACCGTCCCGCAGGCCCTGGGATTCCTCTCGATTGCCAGTAAACTTTTTCTTCTGTTTCCTCGGACCGCAGCGGCGACGAGCTTCCTGCCGTACGTGTAAAACCAACCTTTCTCCGCTCCAGCCAAACACGCTCGCCAGACCTGGAGGGAGGAGAGCGCATACGTGCGCGGAGGCGCATGCTGGTGTGTGGGTATCGCTGAGCCACGCGTCTGCAGATATCTGCGCGCCACGGTGCACCGCTTCTCTCTGCCAACACTTCCACACTGGCCATCTGCTCACAAGGCTTCCTGTCCCTCTCTCTCACTTATACACACACCGGTGTGCATGTGCTTACACACACACAGCAGGGGCAGGTCTGGGTGCTGGGGCCATAGGATCAGACAGCAGCATCACATGTCCTGTTACCGTAGCGTCCAAGCGCAGCTGCGACAGCATTGGGAAGGAGGGTCCGGGAAGTGCTCGCGGTCTGTTTGGACAGAGGAGCTGACAGCGTGTATAGAGGAAGGGCTGTAGGTGTGTGTGGGCCAGAGAGACAGAACAAGTGTAGTACTAGAACAATGCATCACGTGTGGAACCACCATCTCCAAGGCCGTTTACAGAGGCCAGTGCACGAATACACAGACAGTACATCACCCTCCAATCACACACGCCCAACACACACACACCCAACATACACACACACACCATTCACTGTTGCAGAATGGGGTAAAGGCATTTTCTGTTGTCAGTGCAAATGTAGTCGGTTTATAGTGGGTAAATAAAAGTACATGTGAATATAAATAAACTTACATATTATCAATTCCATCTACAAGAACTTTATTTCAGCAGAAGCTATGATTAACTGGCATATAAATACACATAAAAACATGTGGCCATATAAAGAACCAGGACTCCTTGTGAGAGATGTTATCTGTCTCTGTGTCATTCCTGACCTTTAAATGATACTTTGGCCTACGACCTCTGATCCCATAAAATGATTTCTTTGAATTAGGACTTTACTCAGGTCAGACAATTCATAAATCATCCCAGAACAATAATTGATTCCTAAATGGCTATAATAAAGACCTTTTATAGTGTCCAACAGTACAGCCTGTGTTGCTAGGAGATCCCTTCCAGACAGCAGCTTTTCAAGAAGGGAAGTGCGTGTGTTTGTTTTTACCTGAATATGGGTGTGTGTCCTGGTTTGGGCTTGTTCCAGGTGAAGTGAGAGGGGACAGACAGGAACTGCTCTCCTGGACCATCTTTCTTCAGGCCAGGTATGACCTCCTCCGCTGGGGAGTCCAGGAGCGGGGACACGCTCCCCGAGTCATCCAGGGTAAGCTCACCCTTCCCGGGCTGCGTCCCGGCCGAGCGGTCCTGGGAGGTCTTCCTGGTCTTGGAAGGGATGTCAGCATCCGAGGAGCAGCACTGGAAAGGAGGCATTCCCACCGAGGGGCTCCCGATCCAGGTGTCCTCAGTGATGCTGCCCCTGGGTGAGGGGCCAGGCGTGGGGGTCGGGGAGTGGTGTGGCGACCCCGAGTAGCAGATGTCTGCGCTGGAGTGCCGTCTCTTGCCGCAGGGTGAGGTGGGGCGAGAGGACGGCCGTGACGGCGGCCGGGGGCTGAGCCAGTTCTCGTCGGTGACGCTGTTGCGAGGTGAGTGGCAAGGTGACAGGGAGTGGCTGGGAGGGTGGGAGATCGCGTGGGCAAAGGCCGGGTGGTGGTGGTGGAGCTGCTGCTGCTGTTGTTGTTGTTGTTGTTGTTGTTGCTGCCACCGCTCCTCCAGCGGGCCGCCCTGGGGCGAACAGCCGGGCGAGGCGAGGGGCGAGCCTAGCGTGAACCGCGCCGCTGCCTCGTTCAGCTCCGAGTCCACGTCGTCGTACACGTGCGAGACGGACTCGCAGGACGAGGCGTCCGAGAACCAGCTGCGTGAGGACAAACTGCTGCAGGGACTCGGGCTCAGCGACGAGTCCCGGTACGAGTGATCCAGCGGGAGGTACAGGTGGTCTCGAGACAAGGGTCTCTCCCGGAAGTCTCCGTCCGCGCCCTTGGCCCTCATTTCGTCCCCGCTCACATCCATCTCTTGCTGGCAGCTCGGCGAGATGGAGGTGATCTGGATGCTGGGGCATTCGAAGGCTTTTGGCGGTCCCCCTCCACCCCTACATGCCCCTTCGCCTCCCATAGGGGGGTATTTGGAGTCCTGGGGCTGGTAGCTGAGCTCATAGGGCTTGTGAACAGGCTGTAGCAGAGAAGGGCAGCGGAGCTGGGCGTGCGGCTGGACTCCATGCCTGTGGACTCCCAGTGACTGACTCACCACCGACGGAGGCTGACCCACGTTCAGGATGTAGAAAGACGTGTTGTCATCCGACTCCAGATCTGAAAAGAGAGATATGAAAGTGAGCTATAACAGGAAGCAATAAGACCGCGATAATGACGACTCAACATCAAGATTATGGTGATGTTTCATAAACCTTTTTGTTTTCTTCTATTTTCACAACCTTTTCATAATTGTTTCAGCCATTTACCCACAGACCAACTTGGAATTTTAAACCAATAAAAGATTTAAAACACAGGAAAAAAAAAAAGAGCTGTGATGTAACAAAATCGGTTTACCCCTTTGGTCTCGAAATCTGCACCTCCTTGTCTTCATTCTCTTGCAGGGCTTGTTCATTCCTCACAATTATCTTTACAATTATTAGGAGCTTATGAACAACAAAAGTCAGTTTTATCAAAAATTGTTTTACTTCTCTTAGCTAGAAGACACACATACCCGCTCTCCACACAGAAGTGGGGGGGGGGATTGTTTACAAGTGTCCCTTCTTTTGAGAGTAAGAGAGTGTTATTGCCACATGAAATACAAGGCAAGTCTACGTAAATCTAGACTGCTTCCAGTCCCAAGCATCACTGCTACCATTAACACCACTAACTTTGAGGATTAAAAAAAAGAACCTGCTGGTGTGATAATCATATGATCACACTGGCAACTCACCACTTCATAAATCTTGTTGCTATTAAAAAACAAACAAAAACAAACAAACAAAAACAAACAAACAAACAAACTTCTTTTAGCTGACCTCTGTATGGTAATAGTCCTAGCAGGAGCGTAGGAGAGGAAAGGTGTGAGCTAGTGGACTCAAATAACCACTAAATAACCGGCACTGGGATGATGAGGCAGAATTCCCTGCCTTCATCCCGTATTAATGAGATCAGGACCAATCAGAATTCAGCTCTCCACAACCCATGGTGAAACTGTACTGAATCCAGACGTCATCGTGGAAGTCACGACAGCCTTCGGGATTAACTATTTAGTAACTTGTTTTGCCTGTAAACACCTGGTTAATGACGCACTCTTTACCAAGAAAACAACACACACTAACTTGTAATACATGACTTGCAATAATGTTTATATTAAAATTATTGTGAAGATAATTACCTCAGTTAGGTAGCTATGACTAGCCAGTATATCTGAGCCTAATCTGCTCATTGTTGTTCAAGGAACAACTCACTAATGGTTAACAGTTGGGTAGTCTGAAGAGCAGATACACTGTGCTGGTGTAATTGTAGGAAGCGCAAACGAAATACAAACATTAGCTATTTATTATAGGTCAGGACAGGGCCAACAAACCCTTAATTATTCAGCCTGCCAGGCTAACAGTGGCACAGCAGACATTTTCAGTAAAGTTCACACAATGTTGTGTGTCCTGAGAAAGGATGACCTTAGTGGTGGCCACCAAAGACCAATAACGTACCAAAGAAGACTGTTCACTGAATGATCCGAAGATAAATATACTATGGCATACTTTTGCATAATTAAGAGTTTCATTAAAATGCAGCACATTCTGACACTAATGACCTACAGCTAATTACCTGTTAGACACAGGATCGTGTTCATTTGGAAATAATTGTAATGTAATTACGTTACACGACTGGTAATTGGGTGGGGCAAGACAGAGACCAAAGAACCAGAGTGCTCAGAAATCAGGGCTTAATGATGCCGTAGTGGTTAGGAGTGCATAAAAACGTCCTGAAGACGTCCTGAAAGATGTCCAGGAAAGTATCGTGAAACATCGTGAAAGGCGTCAACAAGTGTCATGAGGCCGCCAGCATTGGAGTGGGGGATGGGAAGGCGGAACCACACCGCAGCAGGGGTGTGCTTGAGCTGCAGCAGGAGCCCCCCAGGAGGGGATCGTAAATGAAAACAAGCCAAAAAGTTAAAAGGCCCTCCACCCTGCCTACACCGGCTTGCAGTGAGGCCCCAGAATTTTGCCCCAGAGGAAAGAAAGACAGCAACCACATCACTGAAAGCAACTGACTGTCCAAACACAACTAGGAATCAGGAAGTTAGCTTCCCGAAAAAAGTTGGTTTTTTTCTCTCATATTCAGCTTTCAATAAAACAATTTCGATGAATACATGGCCTTTCCAATGATAACATGGACTTGTACACTTGTGTTGTACTTTAACGGTGAATCTGCCTGTTTTCGTCACGCAGACAGCAAATCAAGCCCTTTTGCTTCCTCTGTGGGCAGGGCTAACAGGCTGTTTGTCTGGTCCCTAGAGACTGATGAGGTCTCTCCCATTCTCTCTCTCCTTTATTGGAGCATTTTTATGTTGGCCTTGAAGACTCCGGACATCCAACAAAACCGGCAGGAAATCTGTCCAGATTCAAACTCAAACAGCATGAGAACCTATGTAGTGCAAAACAGAGGGTGAAAATGAGCAAACCTGGCAACATGTTAAAATCAGGGAGAGAGGGAGAATGCATAAAGTGAGGGAGAGAGGAAAAAAGATAGTTATAAAAGTTGAGCTGAGGGAAACACGTACACATAAGATCATAAGCTGCACACGCAAGACCAGGAACCACACCCACCAAAATACTGTGCATGTACACGCATGCGCAAGCACACACTTTCCTCCTCGCTATAGAAGATGTTATTGAGGAGTCTTCAGTGAGTATGCATAGAGCAGCACAATCAGTGATCAGCTCACCTGCGTCGCCAAACCTAGACTTTATTTTATACAAACCACAAATATATGTTGGCAAAAAAGAGGGGAAATGTTGACCAGTGTTGTGCTCTCTTCTGCTTTCTGGCAATGACTATTTTTAGCCATCCCACGTGTGCTGCTTGTCACAAGATACGTGTATCCGTGACAACAGAGCATGATGGACAGGATGGACACCAGGCCCAAATGGCAAGCAGGGCCCTGCAATCTGACCCCAGGAGGACGAAGGGCAGAAACACATCACTCTCTCGCTCTCTCTCTATCATCATCGCTCTTGAGCCATCTCTCTCTCTCCCTCTCTCTCAAGCCATCTCTCTCGAGCCATCGCTCGCTCTTTCTCTCTCTCTTGAGCCATCGCTCTCTCGAGCCATCGCTCTCTCGCTCTCTAACCATCGCTCTCTCGAGCCATCACACTCTCGCTCTCTCTCTCTCGAGCCATCGCTCTCTCAAGCCATCACTCTCTCGCTCTCTCGAGCCATCGCTCTCTCTCTCGAGCCATCTTTCTCTCCCCATCTCTCCCTCTCGAGCCATCGCGCTCTGTCTCTCTCTCTCTCTCTCGAGCCATCGCTCTCTCTCTTTCTCTCTCGAGCCATCGCGCTCTCTCTCTCAAGCCATCTTTCTCTCCCCCATCTCTCCCTCTCGAGCCATCGCGCTCTCTCTCTCTCTCTCTCTCTCTCTCTCTCTCTCGAGCCATCGCGCTCTCTCTCTCTCTCTCTCTCTCTCTCTCTCTCGAGCCATCGCGCTCTCTCTCTCTCTCTCTCTCTCTCTCTCTCTCGCCATCGCTTGCTCTTTCTCTCTCTCGAGCCATCTTTCTCTCCCCCATCTCTCCCTCTCGAGCCATCGCTCGCTCTTTCTCTCTCTCGAGCCATCGCTCGCTCTTTCTCTCTCTCGAGCCATCACGCTCTCTCTCTCTCTCTCCCTCTCAAGCCATCTCTCTCTCGAGCCATCGCTCTCTGGCTCTCTCTCTCGAGCCATCGCTCTCTCGCTCTCTCTCTCTCTCTCTCTCTCATCATCGCTCTTGAGCCATCTCTCTCGAGCCATCTTTCTCTCCCTCTCTCTCGAGCCATCTCTCCCTCTCTCTCGAGCCATCGCTCTCTCTTTCTCTCTCTCGAGCCATCGCTCTCTCTTTCTCTCTCTCGAGCCATCACTCTCTCTTTCTCTCTCGAGCCATCCCGCTCTCTCTCTCAAGCCATCTTTCTCTCCCCCATCTCTCCCTCTCGAGCCATCGCTCTCTCTCTCTCGAGCCATTCCTCTCTCGAGCCATCGCTCTCTCGCGCTCTCTCGAGCCATCGCTCTCTCTCTCGAGCCATCGCTCTCTCTCTCGAGCCATCGCTCTCTCTCTATCGAGCCATCTTTCTCTCCCCCATCTCTCCCTCTTGAGCCATCGCGCGCTCTCTCTCTCTCAAGCTATCGCTCTCTCTCTCCCACTCCCTCGAGCCATCGCTTTCGCTCTCTCGAGCCATCGCCCTCTCGCTCCCTCCCTCTCTCTCGAGCCATCGCCCTCTCTCGCTCCCTCCCTCTCTCTCTTGAGCCATCGCCCTCTCGCTCCCTCTCTCTCCCGCTCCCTCCCGCTCTCTCTCCAGCCATTGCCCTCTCGCGCCCTCTCTCTCTCAAGTCATCCCTCTCTCTCTCTCTCTCTCCCTCTCTCTCTCTCTCTCGAGCCATCGCGCTCTCTCCCGCTCTCTCTTGAGCCATCGCTCCCTCGAGCCATCGCTTTCTCTCTCTCGAGCCATCGCCCTCTCGCTCCCTCTCTCTCTCGCCATCGCTTTCTCTCTCTCGCTCCCTCCCTCTCTCTCGCCATCGCTCTCCCCCCCTCCATCTCTCTCTCACTCTCTCGAGCCATCTCTTGCTCGCTCTCTCTCTGGGTGTGTCCCAAATCATCTTCCTCATCTCTTCAACCACTCTCCTCTTCCCTCACCCCTCAAACTTCATGAGCAAACAAGGACAGGAAAGGAGAAGACGAGAGATAAAAAGATGCAAACATCATCTTCATCATCTTCCAACATTCTGAATTTACTCTAACGAAGTCAAACCGAAGGAATCCTTCCACCAGAAATATGTAAGCCACCCCAAAGCTGCATCACTTGGATTTTTCTTAGGGGCTACTGGGTTGTTTTTGTTGTCTTTTTGTTGTTTTGCTGTTAAAGGAAAGGGAATATTACTTATATAGAACTGGTGTGTCACCCAGGGATGTACCCTCATCCTGAAAGGACATACTTGAATATCCTTCGTCATACTGTGGCCTACCCTCGTCTTCTTCAGTACCAGGACATGCCTGAGCATAGGGAATCTAGAAATATTTCCAGGTCAGACAAAGGAATATAGTGGAAGAAGAGTGGTTGAAACAAAATTAGACTCTTGGGACATACAGTCTCTCTCTCTCTCTCTCTCTCTGTATAAAGTCTGTTCATTAGAAGTGTTTTTGTGGCCATTGAAATATTGTGGTAACATTCATGTGTGGCGTCTCCTCTGAACAGCCACTGTAACCCAACAGTAAGCAGACTAGTAAAGAGACATGGAGATGGAGAAAAATGTAGGGTTTAATGATAGCATGTGCACGCATGCCTGTGTGTATACAAGTCCTGTATCTTTAAAGTCCTGTATCCTGTAAAGCTGAAGTAAACTTTACACACACGGACTCTAAGGACAGTGTGAGCTACATGATACCTGCTTACAGCCAAATGTTGAAGCCAGATGGGGAAAGCCCCTGGCCGAGAGCGAGCAGCCCCACCTGCCCCCAGATGATGGCAGAGGGGTCAGGTGAGCCAGGCCTTGTGTGGGGGTCCACATCTTAACTACCTCATTACACAGCATGGCGCAATATTAGGCTCTGACTGGTCTATAAGGCATACTGGAATCCCTTACATGTAAAACTGCCCATTTCAACAGCTAACCATTGTTAGGGGAGAATATTTTTAGTATACTTTTAGAAGGCTTATAACCGATAATGAAATAACTTTAGAAACATTATTTAGTGTCAAGTTATTGATTTTTTAAGCTATTAAGTAGCCAACTAATAACTGGAATATATTATTCAGTCATTACTACAAAACTGTTCCTTCTCAGGCAATAGAAGCCCTGAGTACACGCCTGTGGTTTATTTTGCGATACTGTCAGGCTCTCTGTATATGAAATTGCCTTTGATTTTATTCATTCTTTTAACATTTCTTGTGATTTTCACTGTATTTTTTACCGTTTTACATGTTCTTTTTCGTAACAGCGCTGTTGAGGTGGGGCAAAGACAGCCGTTGTATGCTGATGTCATCAAGCAGGAAATACAACTTGGGACAGAATAGATTTCATTACAGTCACATCACACCTGCATTCATTCCACAACAGGACAGGCAGTCTTAGCCCTGACTGCAGATACACACGCTCATGATACAGCAACAAGATTTGTCACTTCACAGAAAAACTGTAAAGACACCTGTAGCCCATTCATTAAGTCTTCATCATGTCTTGAAAATGAACAGCGTTAGCAGATGAAGGTCTAATGGAGCTGTTCTCAGATCAGCCTCCCAAACTCTAAAGTGTTGAGACGTCTCTGACCCAGCCTGCTTACAGCAGTCATTCAGTCCCACGTCACACTACTGATCCGGTTAAGAAGGCAAGCCAAGCTTTGTTATTCCTACGCTACTAACAGCAGGACATTGTTACAGCGCACCCCTCCATGGCCTGTCTGTGCAGCGTCATGACACACACACACACACGCACATGAAAAGAGGCTTTTAACGTTTCAATTCTACATTTAATCTGGCCAACGCCTGAGCGTTTGTGAGTGTGCAGGTCATCCCACAAGAACACTTCATACACAGTAGGGCATTGATTGACGGCATGCAGATTCATACACACTCCTGACCAGGAGATCAACCTCTTGGAACACAATTCAAATTTTTCCTCTTTACTCTGTTTTGCCCCTCGAAGATAATGTCATGCAAAACGTGTTTAAATTTTAAAGATTCCAGTGGAAATTTAAATAATTTTCAATTATGGAGATGTATACAGTGGACCACACAAACACACACAAAAATACTGTTTGGCTTGTGAAGTACAACCCTAACTTCCTCTCAAGGTCGATTCCTGAACTACATTACTTTCACAACATCCTGGCTTCTATACACATGTGTGTGTTTGTGCGCATGTGTGCACGGGTATGCACGTGTATGCGCGTGCACGCGCATGTCTGTGTATACACTTTTATTCTGTGGGGACAGGTGTATTCTAAGCCAGAGTTCCCGCAGTGAAGCAGCAGTCTCTCATTACCGGCAGGCTTCTCACACAGTTCCTGTGCTCTGTGCCGATGCCAAACTCCCCCACCATACTCTCTTCCACATCAAAAGGTGTCTAACCTACATTCAGAAGTTTTTCATTAAAAAGAGGGAAGGAAATAAACAAACAAATAAGAACTGCGTTTTAGTGACCATGCAGTGGCTGGGTAGAGATTCTCAGAGCAGAGTTTTTTCCCGTTCCTGTTTCTAAAAACTACTGGCGGAGTGCCTTCACTTCACTAAACACGGACTCGCTGACGCAGACATCAGACCTGCCCACACCCACAGGCCTCTCTACATATTGACTCACAACTGTGACCCTGCATTCAGCATCCAGGGTGTGCGCTTCCGTGCGCGTCCACGTCCCTATGTGACTGAGTGTGCCTGATCAGTCCATGCTGTATTCTGTGGGTCGATCAGACTGTGAGCTGAAACAGTACAGGCTGGACTCATTCTGAGGTCACCCCCCCCACTGGGGCTGCAATGGTCACAGTTCTTTCACAGCCTTTTTCCTTCAGTGCTAGGACTGCCTGTTGTTCACAAATGCCAGCTGCTTCTCTTTCAACACCGCCGAGTTCCCAGAGAACCACAACGTCCTGCCCGTTTGCCAGCGCGGTCGACCTCGCTAGAGCTGTGACATCGCTGATGTCGGATGTGCCACCCGACGGCAGCCTAAGCCAACAGGAACGTATGTTTGCCTTCTAAATAAAGCTGTCTGATTAAGGCCTCCTGTGCAGCAATAGCGCTAAAGGATAAACAAAGTCCAAGACGGCTGAGAGAGGCGACGCTCCGGGTCCGGCCCGTCCAAACTGAGCCTGCCACGGATGAGTTACTCCACATGACTCTCGACCTGTCCCTGTGGTCACTCACGATCTGTGCATGAGCCTTCTTCAGGACTCGTGAAACCTTTTGAGATTTTGAACATCGTCAAAATCGTCAGAAAACTGCCATCAAACTTTAATGCAGCCAAAATCATCTCTAATAAAAATGTTTTAATTATTAAACATTTTAATTATATTGAGCAGGCATCTCTACCCCAAACTCCAACCTCAAGCACCATCAGAAAGGTTCAGATCACAGCTTGTCACATAAAAAGGGGACGTCTATCTCAGCTCACGACCTCATCGTCAGCTCTGGGAGTTTCGCCAAAAAAAAAAAAAAAAAAAAAAAAAAAAAGAGTAACAGCATTGCACTGAGCACAGTCTAGGAACTGCAGAAAAAAAACACACACACACGAAAAGAGGCTTTTAACATTTCAATTCTACATTTAATCTGGTTGCTAAACAATCCAAAGCAAACAGTATTGCAAAGCCAAGGCAGGTTTATTTGTATAGCACTTACTCATACACAGGGGCAATTCAGTGTTTCATATAAAACACAGAACAACAATGAAGCTTATTGCATCCTAAAATCCATCACCTCAAGGTCTTTGCCAAAAATGTAAAAAAGCAAAATGTTACAAAAATAATGTATTAAACTAAAGTTAAATAAAGCTGATTTAAGCAGAAAATGAACTAAAGTTCATTCAATTAAAAAAAATGTTTAATATCCAATTAAAAGGGATAAAAAGTAATTATAATAGAATTAAATTAAAATGAGAATTAAAATAAATAAGATTAATAAAAGATAAAGTGCATAAACTCAAACATGGAAAGTGTTGAGATAGAAGATAAAGACAAATAAATAAAGAATTAAAATAAATAAAAATATATTGTAGTGCATAAAAGTCCTGCAGTGGTGCAGTGCTACAGGATGTGCGGGAACAGTGTTTAAGCTGAGACCACAGCCTGGCCAAAGAAAAACGGCTTTAGTTTAGCTTTAACCTCAGCAGTGGCGGGGTTCTTCCAACATCTTCTGACAACTGGTTCCATTTAGAAGCGTCATAACTAAACGCTGTAAAAATCATAATAGCTAAACGCTGCCTCTCCATGATGAGTCTGTAGCTTAGGCAGGACTAACTGAGTCATTCCTAATGATCTGAGGGTTCAGAACAGGTAGTAACCCTACAGCTATACTGGTCCTACACATGTATACAGTATTAAGTGACTTATAGACCAGTAATAATACCTTAAGGTCAACCCTGTAGTATACTGCTAGCCAGTGTAATGACTTCTCTTGATCCTGGTGAGATCTCTGAAGGGACAACCCCCTAAATGTGTACGCATACCTCGTGAAACTTCATCATCGTAAAAGTCATGACATTCCACGAGAACCCCACTGTGTTTGCAACAGAGATCTGTGTCAACACCTCTGACCCCCCATGCACCACAACCTCCCTCCACTGTCCGCATGGGGATGTGACGCTCTCTATTACACAACAGCACAGAAAGTGAATTGTGTAAGGTTGCCTTGGATACGGGGCGAAGGGAAGGAAGCAGGGTGACGCCAGAATGGACCGTGTCAGGACCGCGAGGATTTGCCTGCAGAGCTACGCGGCCCAGATTACTGACATATTACACCAGGGCTCAAGTGGACAGGGTTAGTGGAACACAATCAGGTAAGCCACCTTTCAAAATGAAACCCAAATGTCTAAAAAATCTATTCTTATACGTTTCACATTTTAAAAAATTGATAGACACGTCATTACATAAGATATTTAATTTCTTGCGCTTCAAGAAACACTGATACACAACAAATTTTATTTTAAAATTGTACACTAGACTGACAACTGGAATTTTATCAGTGCACTGGAATTCCTAATCAAATGGAAGAGTGTGAACTCAGAAATTAATTCAAACTCTGTTCTCCGACATGTTGTGTGTTTTCAAGAACAAGTTCAGACCACAACCGCATTGACTCCCCACAGAAAACACTGCTAAACATGTACCATGACCTGTGCTCAAAACAGCACACTGCTGAATGTTAAAGGAATCTGGAATCGGTAGCTGATTCCAGATCTCAACGTGAAAGTTACACAGCAACCTCATCCTCGGTCACCTCCTTAGCTGTGTCGACATGGCAGGCTGAAGCAGCCGCTTCTGAATTCACAACACCCCAACTCTCCGTTTTCCACTCGTAGGATGCTGAAGTCACCCGCGCATTAGTCCTGTACGAGAGGCTGGAATATTCCCGAGAGTGGGGCAGGGTGTTTCCGCTTTACCTCGCTGCACTTGGGGGTGATCGGGATATCTTACCGAAGGGTTATCTGAATAGTAATTAAGACCAACATGTTTGAACTAATCCTGCATGATTGGCCAGTAGTAAGATAATCATTTAACCATTTAGCTGCGAGGGTGGGGGAATTTGGATGGGGGGGGATTTTCTCGCTACAGGGGGCTGGTGAGAGGTACAAAACTAGGGGTATGCAAATATATTAGTGATGACTTATGCATTAGTGCCCGAAAGAAAGAAGAAGA